>NW_015386389.1:2871046-2881046 GCF_001527695.2 Protobothrops mucrosquamatus
AAGTAAAGAATTATCCCCAGAGAATATGGCAGCCTTTTGCCAGGAGTACATGGCTGTGAGTTCACCAGGAACGAAGACTGACTTAAAAGAAATAACCAACCCCAGATATCCTTTCTGGCACCACTCAGAAATCCCTAAATGGACATTGGTGAAAGTTGGCTGGACCATTTGCCGCAGTTTCCAAAAGGAAATAAGATATTTCGTGTCTTTGGATAGAATCTGGTAAGGAGAACAGGTTGTATGTGGTGAAGCTTCCTTTTTATATTAGCCAAGGTGCTCATTGAAAATCCACAAAGCCAAATGTGAATTCTGCCTCACTGGGATATTGGAAATAGAGGACTTTAAGATTACCCTCAGTGGGGCAGCCCCCAACTCCAGATGGGTTGCGCTGCCTGGTGAGACATTGCTGAGAAGGGAAGACTGGGGCTAAAATTTAATATCCTCAAATTTACTCTTGAAAGTATTATTTAAGTATAAACGGAATGAATAAAAATGCATTCTTCCTAATACGTGTTCACATCTGTGTGGAATTAAACGTAAAGGTGTAAGGGACATTTGGCACCTCCTTGGCCATTTTAAGCCCTCTCAAGACTCTGAGAGTTTTGTTTCAAGAACAAAACCTGAACACTTAACATCTAATGCCATCCGTCATAGAAAACACATGTTGCATTTGAGCATTCTGAGCACAACATTAACATTTGTGTATTTCAAGAATTCGGTTTTGAAGCTGGACAAAACCTCCCCGTCTCTTTCAAGTTTTGTCCCACCCAACTCCAAAGGAATCTTTCAAGCGGCCTTGTTTTGTTCTGAGCTCAAAACAAAATACCTTTCCCAGGTGCCACCCTAGTTAAGAAGGGTAGAAATTCCTGAACCAGATGAGGCTGGCTTGATCTGTAGAGCAACCTAATGGCCCTGGGGCACACAGCCCAAATTTGTAGGAAATAAAATGAAGGGAGGAGGCTATCATGCACAACCTTTCAAGATGCAAAGCCTCTTTCTCCGTCCGTTAGGACCTTGATGGAAGAACCTCCTAGGGTGAACGTAGGCGTGTTAGGATATAAAGTTGGCTGAGGTCTAACTTAAACAAGGACTGCAGTGATGAGTGAGTTACAGGAAGTGTGCAAACGCACAGGTGGAATAAGAGTAATTCTGGGGCAATCTGAAAGAGAGGAGTCTCAATCAACATTGGACAACTCTGTTAATTGGTGCAAAGAAAAAGTTGCCAGGTATATTTGACTGTGCCTTGTGAGAACGGCTGGGAGAATCAGGATAGGGAAAGAGTGGTATGCAATTCAAGTAGTCCCTGACTTACAACAGTTCATTTAGTGACCGTTCAAAGTTACAACGGCCCTGGAAAAAGGGACCTGTGACCATTTTTCACTCTTACCAACGTTGCAGCATCCCCATGGTCACGTGATCAAAATTCAGACGCTTGGCGGCTGATTCATATTTATGACGGTTGCACTGTCCTGGGGTCACGTGATCCCCTTTTTGCCACCTTCTGACAAGCAAAGTCAGTGGGGAAGCCAGATTCATTTAACATCTGTATGTTAAATGTGATTCATTAAACCAGGGGTCCCCAACCCCCGATCCGTGGACCGGTACCAGGCTGTGGCTTGCCAGAAATTGGGCCATGCAAACCAGCAAAGCCCCATCTGCGGGATGCAGGCAGCACACGAAACCACGCCCCTTCCGGTCCACGGAAAAACCTCTCTCCATGGAACCAGTCCCTGGTGCACAAAATATTGGGGGCTTCTGCACTAAACAACTGTGGCAAGGAAAGTCATAAAATGGGGCAAAACTCACTTAACAGCTTTCTTGCTTGGCAACAGAAATTTTGGGGCTCAATTACGGTCGTGGGTCAAAGACTACCAGTATTTTGTGTGTGCCCATCTAGGTGTGAGTGTGTGCTGGGGAACTCAGTGGAGAAAACGTCCAGATCTGGAAGCAATTACAGGTCAGAAAGGGTGGCCTTTGTGAGACACTTCATGGAGTCTTGTAGATGTAGTGTTCCTGTCATTTCACGGGGTCTTGGCCCTCCCCAGCTGCCCTTCCCAGCAGGGCTTTGTCATGCCATGAAAATGCAGATGTTTCACATGCTTTCTGCTGGAAACTTGGCTGAGGGGACTAGTGGGGAGGTTGGTGGAGGCGTGAAGGGTTGGTAGCTGCTGAAAAGCATCCCTTGTCTCAAGAGCTTCCCAGGTCGGGAGGAGGGGGAAGCAAAGACGCCCAAGGCGGGCCTCGTGTGCCAAAGAAAATTTGCCTTATGAAATGGAAATTCTGAAGCACTAGAGATGATGCCAAAAAAGGGGAAATGGAGAGGAACAGAGCCCCTTGTTTCCATGATGCTTCCAAGGCGCAGTGGACATGTGGCCTTACCCAAGAATAGCAATAGCAGTTCGGCTTATATACCACTCCACCCTTTCCAGCACTCTCTGGGCGGGTTTACAAGGTAGAAGCATTATTTGCATATTGCTCTCAACAATCTGGGTCCTCATTTTACCGAAGGAGGGAAGGCTGAGTCAACCTTGAGCTCCATCAGGATCGAACTCCAGGCGGTGGGCAGAGTTAGCCTGCAATATTGCACTTTAACCACACTGCCACCAGGGTTCTTCTTCTTCTTACCCAAGTAGCTGAAAATGGGCTCATTCTTTCCAATCTGTGTAGGGTCATTGATCTCCCCTCTCCTCACAGGGGGCAGATGCGATGCTGGTCCCAGCCAGAAGGTGCCCCCAGGAAATTTCCCATACTCGGAAGGAGCTTCCGGGAGAATTGAACAACTCTTTTGAGGGGGAGCGTGACACCATCAAGTGTCCTGATGGAAAGCATCTTGCTGTCCAATTACTGTCCTGGCTGAAATGGGAGCAAACTGGCTTTCTCAGGGGAAAGTTATTAATCTCTGAAACCTCCAATAGACTTACTCCAAGTATATTCGTTTTGAACTTTGAACGGAAACAAAGGTCTTTTGCTTCTCCTGAAATTTTAGGACGAACAATTTCCCTTGGGGAAGGGAGTGTTTTTGAAAGAAAAAAAACATTGGAGTAGGAAATAGAGCAATATTTGTAGAAGCTTTCTGGTCTGGATTCAATTTCCAGCTGTTGTTTTTGCTTATCCACCTGTTTTCTTTGCTTCCTCTCTAAACTCTCTCTCTCTCCTGAAGCTTCTTTTTTTTTTAAAAAAAAAAATTCAAATTTGTATTCTAAATCTGGCTATCAGATGTACTCAGTCCAAGTTTGTTCTGGAGAGAGCTGCTGAATATCTCTTCTGACCCTGGGTGGCCCTGGAAAGTGGTTGAAAAAGAAATTCTAGAGACTTGGATGAAAAGATGGCTGAACGCTCAAGAATGCAAACTAGCTAGAGCCAGGGTTTTCACACATGCGGGTGGAAAACAGCCGTTTCTAGAAAATTGGGCAACCTGGACACGCTTTTAGAAAAGCCACATTCATTGTTCTGATGGTGATGGGCTTTTCTGCATGAACTATCCAACTTTGCTGTGAAATGATTGAGTAGCTTTTTCTCCTGATAAACTCAGAATAATGATGTATGTCTGGTTAATGCAATTTCCTATCTCTCTTTTTCCATAAAAAAAAAAACATAATCCCTTGAGCCTGCATGACTTGTTTATACTTGATTTATTTTCCAAACGTCTAGCAAATGTGGAGCAAGAGGCCTGACTGCTAGGGCTTCTATGCAGTCTCTCCTTGCTGTGTGGGAAAAAAAGAATATCTGTACTAAAATAGTGTCTGCCTTGTTTCAGAAAGTCCCTTGCCCTCTGGTCATCTTGAAATGCAATTGGTGGGAACAGCCCTTGAAGGCAACTCAGAAACTCCAGCTGTTCCAGAATGCAATGGGGCAGGCAGTTATGGAGGATTCGCCATGTGGTCAGGTGTCATAGTTGCTCTGAAAGCTGCATTGGCCACCAGTGGACTTTACAGGTGAAGGTTACTTGTAAAGTCTTCTATGGCATAGCAATAGCATTTAGACCAGTGTTTCTCAACCTTGACAATTTTAAGGCATGTGGACTTCAACTCCCAGAATTCCACAGCCAGCAATGCTGGCTGTGGAATTCTGGGAGTTGAAGTCCACATGCCTTAAAATTGTCAAGGTTGAGAAACACTGATTTAGACTTATATACTGCTTCACAGTGCTTTACAGCCCTCTCTAAGTAGTTTACAGAGTCAGCCTATTGCCCCCAACAATCTGGGTCCTCATTTTACCGACCTCGGAAGGATGGAAGGCTGAGTCAACCTTGAGCCGATCAGGATCGAATTCCTGGCTGTGGGCAGAGTTGGCCTGCAATACTGCATTCTAACCACTGCGTCACCACAACTCTTGTTTAATTAGTTATGAAATTGATTAAACAAAACAAAAAACAAAATCTCCCTTATATTGATCTTAACTTGGGATAACTACATGGCTACATCCATATAATTTCTTGACAAGAACGAGAAAGTGGTTTGGTTGACTTCCCAATCTAGCCTTATTTAGTTCTGGAAGAGAAGTGGTATATATAATATTCTTTTTTGAGTTTCCCTAAAAAGTTAAATTAAGCTATTTAGAATCTCTCCAGGAAAAAAAAACCCAAAGCGTAGATTAGAACCTTGAGAAAGAAGACATAATCTAATCTCCATAATCTGAGCAGTTAGAACAATTCCAAAATGTGTTATCATGTGAATCAGCAAAATTAGCCTGCAATACTGCATCCTAACCACTGTGCCAGCCACGGCTCCTGGGGTTTGGTTATTGGAGAGGCTGCCAACTCTAGTAGTTTTTACCTGTCAGCTAAGACTGGGCAGAATGGATTTGCTCCAGGTCCTTTCAATCAAACCATCCATCTAGCACAGTGTTTCTCAACCTCAGCAATTTTAAGATGTGTGGACTTCAACTCCCAGAATTCTCCAGCCAGCATGTTGGCTGAGGAATTCTGGAACTTGAAGTCCACAAATCGTAAAGTTGTTGACGTTGAGAAACACTGAATTCTAGCAGGATCTAGGGCAAGGGTAGTCAACCTTGGCTCTTTTATGACTTGTGGACTTCAATTCCCAGAATTCCTTAGCTGGCTCAGAAATTCTGGGAGTTGAAGTCCACGAGTCATAAAAGAGCCAAGGTTGACTACCCCTGATCTAGGGAGGTGTCTCTTTGGGGATGTCTTCGGGACAGCATCCCCTCTCCCAGAGGTCCCTGTGTGCCCCATCCTAAGGATGTTCAAAAAGTCCATGTATCCTTGGCTAGATCTTGGGGCAGGGTGGTTACCAAGCCCTTGTTGCTTTTCCTTTTTATTATGCTTGATTTTTTTTCTTCCGGTTTTGTATACTCGAGATCTCCTCTTGCTTTTAAGAAGTAAGCTTATTTTCAGGAGTAGAGTGACTTGTTTTGTGAGATGAGCCGTGATATCAGTTTGAAGGATAAATAAATACAGTTGCCCAGAGGCATCTGGAACTGGTTGGCCTCTAAACTGTGCCTGCTTGGGGCCTTGTCCCAATTAGTTACAAACAAAAGCAAATTCCAGAGAACAAGGAATGTCAGCAAGGGTAAGATTAAAATAATGGCTGTCCCGAAAGGGAGGACCTCTGATTACCACCACCGTGGTAGTCAGGATGATGACCTGAGGAACATCTAGATCTGTCTCCTCTGTTAAGTATGGTTGGAATTCAAATATGAGCAAATACCTTGCTTGGCTCTACTTACCAAAGCGTCTTTGGATGGTGAGAAGGTAGTACAACTAACCTATAAAATAGTTGGTGAAAACATTCTCTTTGGATTGATTTGATATTGAATAATAATAATAATAATAATAGTAATAGTAATAGTAATAGTAATAGTAATAGTAATAGTAATAGTAATAGTAATAGTAATAGTAATAGTAATAATAATAAATTTGGAAGGGACCTTGGAGGTCATCTAGTCCAACCCCCTGCTCAGGCAGGAAACCCTGCACCAGGGGTAGGCAACCTTAGCTCTTTTATGCTGGCTCAGGAATTCTAGGAGTTGAATTCCACAAGTTATAAAAGAGCCAAGGTTGCCTACCCCCGCCCTATACCATTTCAGACAAATGGCTGTCCAGTCTCTTCTTAAAAACTTCCAGTTTTGGAGCATTCACAGCTTCTGGAGGCAGGTTGTTCCACTGGTTAATTGTTCTCACTGTCAGGAAGTTTCTCCTTAGTTCTGGGTTGCTTCTCTCCTTGATCAGTTTCTATCCGTTGCTTCTTGTCCTGCCTTCAGGCGCCTTGGAGAATAGCTTGACTCCCTCTTCTTTGTGGCAGCCCCTGAGATATTGGAAGGCTGCTATCATGTCTCCCCTCGTCCTTCTCTTCATTAAACTAGACATACCCAATTCCATCAACCTTTCCTTATATGTTTTAGCCTCCAGTCCCCTAATCATCTTTGTTGCTCTTCTCTGTACTCTTTCTAGACTCTCAACATCTTTTTTACATCCTGGTGACCAAAACTGGATGCAGTATTCCAAGTGTGGCCTTACCAAGGCATTGTAAAGTGGTATTAATACTTCACGTGATCTTGATTCTATCTTGATTTTTCATCCTTTTTTAAAAAAAAAAAATCAGTCTCAGATTCATTAAGACGTTCAGTTTCAGTTTCTTAATGTATTGATATGGGTAAATCCCACTTCCATCTCTGGCCAGATTTTAAAATAATTTCCTTGCGCACCTCAGAAGAAAAGTTAAAATCCTCTGATGATCATCCACAGTAGATCTTTGCTTGCATTGATGCACGTTTTGTATTTCTCTGTGGCTTCCCATTTATGCCTCTCCCAGTCATTCATTCCATGTCTATGGAGATTCTCAGTCATCCAGGTCATGGATGTCCCAAAGGTGCTTTTTCAAAAGGCAGCTGAACTTTCTTTGTTTTTCCTTTGAAGACATTTCACTTCTCATCCAAGAAGCTTCTTCAGATGACTGCAAGGAATATAAATTGGCCAGATGATCGCAAGGAACATAAATCTTTCCATTCTCCACCATTCAGTCAGAACTGAAGAAGCTTCTTGAATGAGAAGCGAAATGTCTTCCATGGAAAACAAAGAAAGTCCAATTGCCTTTTGAAAAAAGCACCCCTTGGGACTGGGAGGAGGGAGTGCACGGCCGCCTGAAGCTCCTTGAGAAAAAACAGGATGAAAATCCAGCTGGTATCTTTGGCTGCCACTGAGTGGCTTGGAGAGATTTTTTTTTTCCTTTCAATTTCTTTTCTGAGATTCTGGTTTTCACTCCTGCAAACTTTTGTCTTCCTGATGTTCCAGGAACTTTTGCAAATTTCTGTTGTGATTCTTCTCCTTCTTCTCCTTCTCCTTCTCCTTCTTCTTCTTCTTCTTCTTCTTCTTCTTCTTCTTCTTCTTCTTCTTCTTCTTCTTCTTCTTCTTCTTCTTCTTCTTCTTCTTCTTCTTCTTCTTCTTCTTCTTCTTCTTCTTCTTCTTCTTCTTCTTCTTCTTCTTCTTCTTCTTCTNCTCCTCCTCCTCCTCCTCCTCCTCCTCCTTCTGCCATATCCGTTATCGGACGTTGGCAATCCTGTTGGCAATCTTGATTTTATCAGCAGCCGCACGAAAAATTGCTGCTGAGTTTTGTCCAAACCAGTCCCTTAGATTTTGAAGCCACGATGTTCTTCTTCTGCCTGGACCTCGTTTGCCTTCAATCTGTCCCTGTAGGATTAAATGGAGTATGCCATATTTTTCTGGGTGTCGCATCACATGTCCGAAATATTCTAATTTTTGTTTTTTAATTGTTTTGATGATTTCTCTTGGCTTTCCCAGGCAGCTTATCACCTCCTCATTTCTGATCTTGGTTGTGATTACTGCATTAGGAAATGAATGAAAAATTAGTGTTAATAGATAGTTGACATGTTGTGCATAAAGTTCTCTCTCTCTCTCTCTCTCTCTCTCTCTCTCTCTCTCTCTCTCTCTCTCTCTCTCTCTCTCTCCCCCTTCCCTTCATCCCTCCTTTCTCTCCACTGAAGAGTCTATTATAAAATAGTTAAAAATCATCCAAAGATATCATATTACTAGAGGATTTTTCATGGTTACCTTCTTTTTTATATGACTGTTAGTACAATGTTTTAAAAAGAAGATAAATAATAATAATAGATATGACAAAGGCTAATATAAAGGAAGGAAGGTAAAAAGGAAAAAGCAATCAAGCAAAGAGAAAGTAGAAAATGCAAGAAAAGCAAAATAAGTTGAAGAAAAATAGAGAAGAAAGGAAAAAAAGATATAAAGAAGTGGCTTCTGATATTCTTCACAGCAGCTATAAGTACAATGATATTTTAGCCTCTCTCTCTAAAGTCACATCATAATACTCTTCTGTCTATAAACTACCCTGTCTAATCATCAAAGCCGAAAATCACAAAAATTGATTTTTTATATATTTTTAAGCAAAAGGTCCATAAGAGGTTTCCAGTCTCCAATCAATGTAGATTTGTTTCTCTAATCCAAGAAGTTAATTTATTCATCTCAACAAGATCTGTCAATTTCACCAGCCATTCCTCCATCATGGATAGTGATGGTTATCATGATGAACTTTATGCACTTAGAGTTGGTATTATATAGGACACCGCACAAGAAAATACCCTCTTTGGAGATAGGACTTTTCATTTGCCCAATATAGAATGTCCATGCCCATTTTCCTGGTGGAATTTATCTAGAGACTAAACTGGTCTTCTTAACAACCTTTCATGGAAGTATAAAAGAATAGTACATCTTGGGTTTCATCTTTGCACAAACGGGACTATGGAAAGAAAAGCTAAATTCCACTGATTTGGGAGACTCATCAGGGATCCAGTTGGGTTGGGCCATGTTAAAACTAGGGGTTATCCCAATGAAATATCTTGTGTTTTTTTTAATTTAAAAAGATTTGAGATATTTTTTTTAACTTAAAGTACAGTTTCACTTTAAGAACATGAGTGGAATAGAATAGAATAGAATAGAATAGAATAGAATAGAATAGAATAGAATAGAATAGAATAGAATAGAATAGAATAGAATTTATTGACCAAGTGTGATAGGCACACAAGGACTATATTTCAGGTACATAAATGCTCAATGTACATGCAAAACAACAAAGTAATAATAATCGTAATATCAAAGTAATAATAGTCATAATAATGATACCAATAAGAGAAGATAGTGGAACAGATGAGAAGGATAAAAATGATACATCCATACTACATGGGTAAATATCATTAGATATAAGACAGTACTGTGGGAATTAGGTGATCATCAGTTAAAGTTAAGTTACTGTAACTTTTGAAGTTAAAGCAAATGTAAAGTGGTAGGCATCACACTAAGCTTTCCAAGAAAACATAGAGTATTTAGCAGTTTGTCATTTTCTGGGTTGATTTCTTATTTGACCTCTGCATCCTTCCACAGCAGATAGTGAACAGCAACATGCACACAGTTTGAAACACAAAAGAAAATGTACAGATACTAAAGAGATTGACAAAATATCCGTGGAAGTAAAAGGAATCCAAGACCAGCTTTAAAATACATCTTGACAATTAAGTGTCCAGCACCCTAAAGGACTTTGATATGTCAATATATCTTTTCCTTGGCCCTGAACTATCTACAAGGGAGGGGCCAAGCAGGACTCTCTTGGAAATGCATGACTCAGCTGACAAGGGAGGATGGGACATAATAACTTGGTTTGGTTTGCATTTGGAAACGAACAGATTAATGTGCAATTCCCAAACTAACACAGCGATCAGAATGCAAACATTCTTTGGATTACTGTATTCACTTTTCCTAACCCTTTGATGTAGCTCTTGGTAGTATGTTCAGGAAAGATAAATACAAAAATGAGCATACACTAGAAAATGATAGATAGACACCAGGGAAAGATAAGTAAAAAAAATATATGTGTGCATTAGGGAAAACTGTGCAAATAAAATACAGTGCAACTTTTTCTTTTTTGAATTTTTTTCTTAAATTGAGAAAATTGGATAGAAAGGCATACAAAACAACTCCGAGTCCAGTGCTGGCAGAGCATGACTGTACCCACCC
>NW_015386389.1:2886046-2904360 GCF_001527695.2 Protobothrops mucrosquamatus
AAGCTTTTCTTTCCATTTTCAATTATTATTAGGTGGCTCATTTTAACAGTTACCCCAAAAGGATAATAATGTTTTGTTGAAATAAAGAACATTGTAGTTGTGAACATTCTGAATAAGAAGACAGATTGATGGCTGCTAATCAGATCCTGCAAATAGTAGAAGTGTGATAAGTAAACCATAGAAATGTCTTACATCGTTGTTATTTTTAGCTCCTGTGGCATGGAGAAGCAGGGAAGATTCTGGAGCAGGCCAAGTCAGTGGTTAAGGTATTAAGGTTAAGCTGAGAGGCCCAGAATCAAATCCACTTCCACATCCATGACCCCATTGGATGACATTGGACCAGATACCCCTCTTAATAGAAGTCTCTCCAGAGTTGTAGTTGTGGGGATAAAAGAGGCTCTGTAGCTCAGGGTTGAACTGTGGGGGTCCTTGGTGCTTTCTGAGTGGAATGGGCCAAGTCTCCATGGGACAATTCAATAAATGCAAAAGTTAAATTAATTTTTACTGAACTGTGGCCAATAATAATAAAAATAAAGTCAATCCGGATATACAAGTTACAATAATTTTGAGGAAAATGTGGTCGTTAATAATAAAGAGTATGTAAATGAAAAAATTAATCCAGCACTGAATTGTCCGAGTTGGCCATGCTGAGTTGTCCTAGACCAGGGTTAGGCAACCTTGGCTCTTTTATGACTTGTGGACTTCAACTCCCAGAATTCCTAAGCCAGCCATGCTGAGAGGAAAGGGAGAGGTTTCCAAGCTCAGCCATGCTGGCTCAGGAATTCTGGGAGTTGAAGTCCACGAGTCATAAAAGAGCCAAGGTTGCCTACCCCTGGTCTAGACCCCTCTCTGAACAACCAGGTTCAGAGAGCATCAAGAAGCCCACAAAATCATCTCCTTTAAGCTACCTGAGGTTCTTGGAGAAAAGTCAAGGTATAAATCTAAGCGATAATCACAGCTATAACGGGAGTGATCTGAATCAGTGTTTCCTCATTCATAATAAACCAGAATTCCAAAGAATGCAAGTTATGATGATGGCAGCTGGGTGAATTGAATCTGACTTGTTTCAGATGAAAGAGAATTGAGATTAACTGTGCAGTGATGGATTTGAAGCTGTGGTTAAACTAAACTGAAAGGCCAATTTTTGAAGTCCTTGAGGAGAAAAGAGAGGGCGAACGAGAATATAAGGCGTTTTCCATGCCAACTGTGCCTTTGTTTCTGTCCCCTCTTAGATCTTCCCTCCGTGACCCTTCTTTGACAGGGAAACATTTTCCCAAAGCATTCATCCGGCTTTCTTCCTGTCCCACCTCCTGGGTTCTGTTCCTGATGAGAAGCTCATCCACTCCATTTCTTCCTTGCTCCTGTGATGTTTCCAACAGATATTCTAGCCAAAGAAAGACTGAATTCACTTCCAGACAATGGCTAGTCAACCTGATTCAATAGCAAGGCAGCACAGAGGCTCAGCAGGAAACTGGAGCTGAACTTTCTGCTTCCAAGGAAATTTTGAAGGGTGCAGCGTTTGCCTTCACTTTACACGGCCAAGTCTAAAAATCTTCCTCTTTAAATCACTCCTGCAGCACAGATTCAAAGGAATGGCTGAGATTTCCCCCCCCCCCACCCCTTTGGGTAATAATTATGTTGATTCTTCAGAAGCCCAAATCTTCAAAGATCTCTGAAGAGATATATAGCAGTGATGGTGGAATTTACAGTGTCTTTTTTTTTTTTACATCATTGTCAACTTGTGGATTCTGTCATTAAAAATCAACAAACCTAGTCAAGGTTTAACCTGCACAGTGTGGGCCTCAGATTGGGTCAGGTGCTACAAGAACATTCCTGCTAAATCGAATGAGACAAAAGGACACAATTATGAAATAGATGAACAGTATTCATAGTGGATGTATAGAAGGACTGAGTTTAATTCAACGGAGTTCTTGTCCTGCCTTAAACAGGGAAAAGTGGACCTATCTTGTATTAAAGTTAAAGTCATCTTTGAATTTAGCTCAGTCCCAGTTGACTTCATAGAAAACATATCCATATCATTTTTTTTAACAATGCCTCAGGAGAGGATTGGTGCTACTCTTTCAGGGTCTTCTTAACTACTCACATCTAGGCTAAATACCTTGAATTTCTTAGGACGAGGGGGGACATGATAGCAGTGTTCCAATATCTCAGGGGCTGCCCCAAAGAAGAGGAAGTCAAGCTATTCTCCAAAGCGCCTGAAGGCAGGACAAGAAGCAACGGGTGGAAACTAACCAAAGAGAGAAGCAATCTAGAACTAAGAAGAAACTTCCTGACAGTTAGAACAATTAACCAGTGGAACAAGGAATAACCAGGTCTGATCCTTCTTAGTGGTGGGCTAAGAGGCTGCATTGGGACTAGCCTGAGAAGCATTGAGCAGATTTTTCTCCCTTCCAGACAACTTACTACTCATCCAGCAAATTGCAGAGGTTCACTAATCATAGCAGATCTTGGTCATCCTTTGTTAGGAGAGGATGTTGAATGTTTGGCCCATGATTGCATATATCCAAGTGGCCCATGATTGCATATATCCAAGTGGCACTCTAATCTCTAATGGATACATGGTGCCTCCATTTAACACAATGAGGTGAACATTTGAAAGCAGCAGGGTGCTTCAGAAAGTGTGATGACACCCATTAATTTCCCCCTTTTGAATCATGGACTCAGCCACCCTTGGAAGGCATGCCCAGCTGATTTGAAGGCTATCCCTGATTGCATGTACCCCAAGACTGCATTTGGGTGGGACCAACTGCAGGTCCAAGTCCTGAGCAAGCAGACCTGGGTAGAGATGGCCTTTGAAGCAACTGTCCCATCCTTCTGAAAGATAAGGTTGCTTTAATGGTTGGTGAGAGGTGAAGTATCTTTCTGAACATCCCACTGGATTCATTGCACAGTCCAATACAGCAGTGTCCCCCAACCTTTTGGGCACCAAGGACTGGTTCCTTGGAGAGAGGTTTTTCCTGTAGACCAGAGGGGGCGTGGTTTCAACATGCTGCCTGCATCCCGCAGATGGGGCTTCACTGGTTTGAGCAGACCGGTTTCTGGCATGCCATGGCCTGGTGCCAGTCCATGGCCTGGGGGTTGGGGACCCTTGCAATGCATAATAACAGAGTTGAAGGGACCTTGGAGGTCTTCTAGTCCAACCCCTGCTCAAGCAAGAGACCCTAGATCAGGGGTAGGCAACCTTGGCTCTTTTATGACTCATGGACGTCAACTCCCAGAATTCCTGAGCCAGCCATGCTGAGGGGAACGGGAGAGGTTTCCATGCTTAGCCATGCTTAGCCTACCCCTGCCCTAGATCATTTTAGACAAATGGTTGTCCAGTCCTTTCTTAAAAGCCTCCAGTGTTAGAACACCCACAACTTCTGAAGGCAAGCAGAGCCACTGATCAATTGTTCTTACTGTCAGAAAATTTCTCCTTAGTTCTAGGTTGCTTCTCTCTTTAATTCGATTCCATCCATTGCTTCTTGTCTTGTTTTCTGGAGCTCTGGAAAATATGTTGACCTCCTCATCTTTTTAGGCACCCCTCAAATATTGGAATCCTACTATCATGTCACCCCTAGTTCTTCTTTTCACTAGACTAGACATACCCAATTCCTGCAACCGTTCTTGTATGTTTTAGCCTTCAGCCCCCCCAATCCTCTTTGTCGCTCTTTTCTGCACTCTTTCCAGAGTCTTTCCAGAGTCTCAAAATCTTTTTTTATATTGTGGTGCCCAAAATTGGAAGCATTCCAAGTGTGGTCTTATAAAGAGGCAATATCACTTCTCGTGATCTTGATTCTGTCCATCTGTTAATGCAGTCCAGGACTGCATTGGCTTTTTTTGGCAGCTGCAGCATTTTGCTGGCCTCATATTTAAGTGATTATCCTCTAGGACCCCGAGATCCCTCTCGCAGTCCCTTCAGTTCCGTAAGCGAACAACGCGAAAAACCTTGAATACATTTCTGTCCACACTCATAGCCTTCTTCTCTGCGTCCTGCTCTTTTGTTCTCAGAGTGAAACAGGGAGATTTCCTCTCCTGGGGAAATCAGCTTTGGGACACTCAGGAAAGGGAGAGGGGCAGTGGCAGAAGTGACCCAAATAGCAAGAAGGTGTCAATGTGCTAAATGGGGCATGACCTGCTTGGGATCTGCTGATTTATGGCTCTGAAAAAAAAAGTTCCCATTTGCCTACATGGCTTCTCCTTCTGTTGAATAACGAGTTCAGGGTGGGGGGAGATGGTTAAAGTATCAGCTGTAAATTGGTGCAAGGCACGGAAAAGGGACATTAGCCTCTAATCAGATTCCAACAGTTCATTAAACCTGCCCGTCTGAGCACCGTCCTTTGTCTGCTCGGAGGCAGGCCCTGTTTGGGCCAGATCCAGCTTCTGCTCTCGTCTTTCTTCCCTGCGAGCAGCCCCAGGCGCCTGTCACAGCTGGAGACCCTCCCAGCAGAGCAGAGCCTTCCAGGCAGACAGCGCAGCCCCCTCCCCAATCCATCCGGCAGTTGCTTCTCCCCCTGTGCAGAAGGGCCCCCAGGCGAGATCCCTCACCTCAGGGAGATTTATGACCCCATTGGCCATTGCAAGCCTTGCAGTAGCTGGCCTTCTTGGGGCTCGTGGATGGAAAAGGAGGCCTAGCTATGCCAGGCAGAAAGAGGGAAGGAAGGGCTTTGAGCAGGGCTGACTGGAGAGACAGGCTGGCTGTGCTTTCTGTTCCACCCTGGGCGGATGGCCAAACCGCCACTGCTGGTGACACCCTTGGATATGAAAGGCAGGCCTGGTCAGCCCACACCCTCCTGGAAAGCATCTGGCCTGGCATCATTTCCCCCCTTTTATTGTTTTGAGCATTGCCTGGTTGCTAGAAAGTCCTCCCGTTCCTATGGCTCAGAAGGGGAAGGGGTGTGTCTTAGGGAATGAAAGTGAACCATCACCTCCCTTGTGAGTCTTTCTTTTAAGGGGCTTTCAGCTTCTCCCAAGAAATGGCAGCTTTTTTTTTAAATTTATGGGATTGCATGTTATCCCCCGAGTTTGGATATAATTCCCATTTGCATTCAAATAGTCCAAATCCTACACCAGGAAAAGGGGATTTTTGCACCCAGGGTAATTTGTAATGTTTGCATAATCTGTGTATCACAGAGCTCAGTTTGGGAAATGATTTTGGGCCTTTTCTGGCTCAGCAAGCAGAACAGCTTATTTGGAGGACCTATTGGGCTGAAAACACGAGGGCTAGGAACTTTGTTTTTTCCAGCACATAAAACTTAAGCTATAACAAAAAGAAAACCCAAATTCTGCGCCTGAAGCATTTTTCCATGATGACGGTTGCACAGATCTGAATTGTAGGTAATCCTCGACTTACAACAATTCATTTAGGGACTGTTCAAGGTTACAACAGCACTGAAAAAAGCGACTTATGACCGTTTTTCATACTTGCGACTATTGCGGCATCCCCATGGTCACATGATCAAAATTTTGACGCTTGGCAACTGACTCATATTCATGAGTGTTGCAGTGTCCTGAGGTCATGTGTTCACCTTTTGCGACCTTTGACTAGCAAAGTCAATGGGGAAGTCAGATGATGTGTTATTAACTTAACTGTGTTATTAACTTAACAACTTCAGCGATTCAGTTAACATCTGTGGCAAGAATGGTCATGAAATGGGACACGATTCACTTAATAACTGTCTTGTTTAGCAACAGAAATTTTGGGCTCAATTGTGTGGTTGTGAGTTGAGGACTACCTGTACATAATTCTGAAACAAATTACATATTTATACTTGAAGGTGCTAATGTTGGTCCTCCAGGAGGATATTCAGTGTGTCCATCTAGCAGTCCTTTATAATGCAGAGGGAAACAGCTCTGATTGTCTTGGAGAAGGTGTCATGTCTTCATTGGAGCCTGAATTTGTGGAGGAAAATGAGCTGGAACAGGACCCTATGGAGGTCGAGGGAGAGGTGTCTGTGGTTTCAGAGGAATGTGGGGAAGAGCAGGCCAAGGCAGGCCAGGGCCCTTCAGGATTGGGACAGGATGAACAGGAGAGACAGAGTTTAGGTGATGAGCAAGGGCCACCCCCACCTGATCCTAGAGCATGAAGAGTGGAGAGGAGGAGGGGAAAATGCAGGCAGCCTCAATTACTCAGGAGGAGAGCGTCCAGCCCCTCTGCACAAGGCACATCTGGAGACTGAGATTTAAGGAGACGCTATGGGGAGGCATTTGTTGGGAACAAACACTGATTCTTTGGAGTTTTGTGTTGTTGCTGATCTCTTGTTCTTTGACTTCTGCTTGGAAACCCGTAAACTCTGACCATTGGACTGGCTGACAACATTGCTTGAATGTTCAAAGATCTCAGACTGTATTTTGGCTTCCCTTTTGAAACTGCTCAGGCAAGCGTGTATTCACACAAACTCCATAGGTTTATGATGTATGTGTCATTCCTTGTTATCTCCGTGGCCTTGAGTAAATTCCTCTCCTAATCAGACTGTATGTGAAACTACTTGCAGCCAGAGGCGGCTAAAGGTGTGTGTGTCTTCCTTTGTTTGGAGGTTTGCCAGAAACGTGGGAGCATTTAGGGAAAATTTGGAGCAATTAAAGGGTGGTTTGAATTGCCAGCTGAGTGCATTGCCTCTGTGCTCTGCCCTGGGTCATCACAGAAGGCTTAAGGAAGACTACAAGCCATGCAGACTCCCACTGACCAAGGGAAGAGTCCAGAGCCAATTAGGGCTGGTCTGTGAAGTATCACCATTAGACTGCATGGCTTGTAGTCTTCCCCAAGCCTTCTCCATTGCTGCAGATCCCATTTTTCAATATATACTGTATGGTATTTGTGGAAGAAAGTAGACAAAGACAAAGCCCAAATCTGATCCCTGAAAGAGCCAGGTGACATTAAAGGAAGTTTTGCATGGGAGAACCAGTGTGAAGAAGATCTAAAAAAGGTTCTCCAAGGCTTAACCTCCTATCAGGGGTTATGAAGGGAACTTAGCCATGGCCTGCCAGCAGTCCATCCCAGGACACTTTCCCCTGTTCTTGACCATGTCTGCCAAGAGCTGTGGCCCTGGGATTTGGAGAGGGGAAGCAGAAGCAAAAAGACTTTGGGAAAAGGACTCTGAACCTCTTGTCAGGGAATGGAGTTGGCATTGAAGCAAGAAGCCCTGCCAGAGGGAAAACGAATCAACCATAAGGCTGGGGAGGGCTAGTTTGTTGTTGTTGTTGTTGTTATTGTTATTAAATGACCAGGCTAGAAACTGGAAGACTGTGAGTTTTAATTGTGCCTTAGGGTTGAAGCCAGCTGGGTGATCTTGGACCAGTCCTTTTCCCTCAGCCCTAGGAAGGAGGCAATGGCAAACCAATTCTGAAAAACCTTGCCAAGAAAACTATAGGGACTGGCCCAGGTGGTCACAGGAGTCAAAAAACTGTCTTAAACACGCCAAAAAGAGAGAGAAAAATGCCACATAGCTACTGCCATGTTTACAGCAGTTACAAACTCCTGCTTTTTTGAAAGTTCAAGGGCAATGTTGTCTTTGTTCCTGTTTCCAATAAAGGAGAGAGTCAGGAATAAACTGAACCCCATTAATTGAAACAGGAAAGGTTTGAGATCAGTTGGGTCCAGAACTGATGTCAAAGTGTTGGAAAATACTTGCCTGGAAGTTCTTGGAGATAGACCTGATTAATAGACAAATCCTTGCACTTTCTCTTTACAAACCAGAATGTTCCATTGCTTTCTTTCTCCTGGGCTCATCTTTACTTTTCTTCTTCTTCCTCTTCTCTTTAAGGCTATTAACACATTGAAGAACAGAATGTTAATGCTTGATGGGATGCCTGCAGTCAGAGTCAAAACGGAGCTGCTGGAATCAGAACAAGGGGTGAGTGTCAGTCTTCCGTTCTTCTCCATCCCGCTCAGATATTCCTGCTTGCTTAATCCCTGGGGAAGTACCCCTAGGCTTCCCTTTCCAGTAGGTTGGATGATCTTGACACAAATGGGTGCAATTCTCCATCCAGTTTCTTCTCACCTTCGGTGTCACCTGGTAGAGTGAATGTACTCTTGCTCTGAAATTGTCATCTACAAGCTTGTGGGAGACAGTAGAGGGAGTCCAGGAAATTGTTTTGAGAGAAGGAACAAGGCATGGCCATACTTTCATGCAGTGATGCAGCCACTCGGACAATTTCTTAGTATTTGTTGGTGAAGAAAGTAAAAAGTGGGGAGAATCATTTTGTTTTCTTCAACCACTGGAATAATCCTAGTAGTACATGTTTCCTTGCAACCGTGGAAGTAAAGCTACCTAGTTGGTTAAAAAAAAAATCAGAGGAAGAAGCATTCTTTGAGTGATGTTGGAACTAGTAGAACCTTTCCTGAAGCTCTAACCTTGCCTGGAGAGATTATGAAAGTGAAATAAGAGCAGAGTCAACCCTGCAGTGGTGGTGTAAGAGATCTTGTGGCCAGAAAGAGAATCCAGATTTCCTGATCCCTACTTTGCCCTGAACATCTTCCTTCCCCTGTCCTGACCACTTTCTACAGGGGGACGATCGAGATCGTCATATGGCATCACAGTCTGGTTTGGAAGCATCACTGCTTCAGACAGGAAGGTGGTGCAGAGAGTGGTGAGAACGGCCGAAAAGATCATTGGCTGATCCCTCCCTCCTATCCAGGACTTAGCACAGAAGTGTTGCTTGAGCAAGGTCCATAAGATTATCTGGGACACTACACATCCTCTTCACAACCTGTTTTCCTTGTTACCTTCTGGGAGGAGGGGGCTCTGTGGTATCCATAGCAGAACATCCAGATTCAGCCAGAGTTTCATTCCATACAGCATTAACCTTGTGAACTCTCAAGCTTCCTCCTTCCGTTATATATTCAGGTTGGACAGTATTTAATATTTATTTGCTATGTATATGTAGGAGTGTGGATCTATACATATGTTGTACATAGTATGTTTTAGGTGTGTGTCATGTATGTGTTTCACTTTGAGAGCGGGCAACTAAATTTCATTTTTGATGTGTGCCGTTGTGCCCACAGTATAAAAAAAAATGACAATAAAGGTTATCTTATCTTATCTAACAGGTTAACCCTTCAAAATGTTTTCTTCACTATGGAGATTCTCAGTCATGGTTGTCCCAAAGGTGCTTTTCAAAAGGCAACTGGACCTTCAAAAGGCAGCTGGACCTTCTGAACTGAAGAAGCTTCTTGGATGAGAACTGAAACATCTACAAGGAAGAAAGCCAAGACAGTCCAGTTGCCTTTTGAAAAAGCACCTTTGGAAAGTTTTCCTCACAAATGACTTTGTGCCATTTTCTCCTTATCGTCACTCCTCATGGTGATTTCTAAAGGCAACGCCTTGTCCAATAGCTTATTCTACCTCCTTTATCTGCCATTAGTGCTCCGTTATATCAAAGGAGAGTTAACCAAAGTGAATGAAAAATTGCAGGAGGGAATTGGTTTTTCTGGCAAGGCTTTTTCTGGAGCAGAAGGCCAAGCAGTGAGAAGTCCCCAAAGTGCTTTCTTTCCAAAAGGCAACTGGAGTTTCTTGTTTTTCTTGAAGACGTTTTGCTTCTCATCCAAGAAGCCTCTTCAGTTCTGACAGGATGGTGGAGAATGGAAGGATTTATATTCCTCGCTGTCATTGGGTCATTACCACTATAAATGTATAAAGAATATAAATCCTTCCATGTGAGAAGCGAAACATCTTCAAGCAAAACTAGAAAGTCCAGTTGCCTTTTGAAAGAAAACGCCTTTGAGGCAACCATGACCTGGATGACGGAGAATCTTCATAGGCAAGCAGTGAGAAGCTTAAAGAAGAACAGACCATGAATGGGTTTATGAATGTAGTGAAAGCAACGATAGTCTGCAAGGACAGAAAATTATGGAGAGAGAGAGTGGAGGATCTTGATGTAAACTAGATTTAGCTATCTCTTTTTCTTTCCTCCTGTATGTTCTTTGGGTCTTCATTTTTGGGCCATTTCTTTCACTCTCTTTCCACAATTTGTCTAATGTTTCTGGTCCCCAAAGGGAGTAAGATACTGTAGTGGGTATAAATGTGGAGTATTCCTTCATTCTTCCTCTCCTCTGTGCTCCATGAAAGAAAGCTTCAGAGATCATCAAGTCTGCACATTCCCTGACCAGTCTTTTTAGCTAGAGGCTGGGATCCTTATCCCATATCATTGCTGTCTTGGAGTCTGAAGTCCAGCTCCTTCAAGGCTACTTGGCTGGCTGTAAGAAAAGAAAGCAAAAAATCAGAATTTCTGGTGGCATTAAAAAAACAAACAAACTTGGCATGTTTCTTATTAAAAACATGCCTTGCCTGCCATGCGTGCCTTTCCATCATTGTGGAATTATCTAAAAGTCACCATGTGATCCTACTTTTGTAGGAAAGAGCAACGAATGATAATGTTGCAGTCTTCTGGCAATTTCCCACTCCCCCTCCCCCCCCCCAAAAAAAGTCAGAAGAGCTGGATTTTCTGTCCACAAGCTCCTGGAATGAAGTGAGGCAACACAGCCATGAAATACCTTCCTTCACCATTAATAACTCCTGATCTTCTTCTCCTGGGCGTCTTATATAGCTTTCCACAGTTCTGCAGCAATGGTCCTGGAGAGGTATGGGGTGGACATGGTTCTTTTGCGCTCTACAGAAAGCTGGTCGAGTGTAGATAATAAATTACCTCCTGTGGCCAATAAAAGTGCTAAACAATCTTGTTTGTACTGTTTATTTTTATTTTGGGTTCTTTTTCTTAGGTTTTTAAGTGCTGCAATTTCACTTTACTGTTCTTTTGAGGTCCATATATAAACTTACTTCAATTCCCTCTCATTCCTTCTAGGAAAAAGGGAAGATGCATCTCCCTTTTATAACCTTACTGAGGTTTCTTGTTACGTAGCTCGCATAAATTATCTTCCTGGACTTTGTCTTTAGTTTCATACTGGGAGGGGGAAGTAAGGAGATGATTTTGGGTGGGGGTGGGGTGGGGGGGATTTCCCTTGGTGCCTCATTACAGCCATGGAAGGCTGTTTACTCCAAATCTTGGAGCAAAAGAAGGATAAGACCTGTGAGGATCAATGGACAATTTGGGTTGTTATATCACAGAGCAACCTTGAGTCTGAATTTCTCGGGCATATGTGAGGTCATGAGGCACCTAAAACATCTCTTAATGTTAGAAAGGCATCCCATTTGGGTCATGGTGGAGATCTCAAGGCTTCTGAGAAGAACCTGTTAAGATAGCCTAGGCAGGTATCTGCCCTGGGCTGGGAATGGTCCTAGTCGAGGGGTCCTTGGTACTCTCTGAGCTTGCTTGCTTGTTTTCTTACAGACATTCCATTACCCAAACTAGGTAATATCATCAGGACGAGCACTTATGATGTTACCTAGTTTGGGTAATGAAATGTTTCAGCAAGCTGAGAGAGAATCAAGGACCTGTCATGTCAACCCTGAGCTACAAATATTCTCCTTTATTAGGTCCTAGTTAAAGTTGGCTGATTTCAACAAAACTAAGATGCTTTGTATGTGAATGAGAGATTAGCAACAATTACTAACAGTGTAGAGTATATTAGCATTAGATCCTCCCATGCTATGTAGCATATTGGGCTGCAAAGGATCTCCAGCATTTTTGGTCTTGGATGAGTACTTGAGACTCTAAATATCAACCGTGTTATGTTTAGAGCCTTTAAGTCTTCCATGAATGTTCTTCACCAAGTATTTTGAGGGTGTCCTCTTGGTTGTTTGGCATCAAGTGGGGCCCATCTCATTGCCATCTTGAGGATTCGATTGTTCTCCATGCGGAGAATATGACTTGCAAGTTGGAGTCTTTCTGTGTGACAATGTTATGTATTTTGAAGGGGTTTTTTTAAAAAAAAATTTCCTATTCTACGTTGATCCTGTAAACAGCAGTGTAGAGTAGGAAGTAAAAACACCACCACCACCAGAAAAAAGGTAGCAGTGATATTTCCATACTGCAGCCAAGGAAAATCTTCCCTGCTCATCAAGGTTGGAGTCGATCTGAGAGTGTCTTGGCCTTTAAGCCCATGTGCAAGTAGTGCTAGACTTCACTACTGACATAGTTCTGAAACATCTAGAACCCAGCAGAAACGGATTCTCAACAGGGCTCCATTTGGGAAGCCCTTGGTCCAATCCAGGAATCAGGAATTCGTATGAGAATTCAGTGTCTTCTTTACAGTCTCAATAATTAAATGTCTCACTATTAATTTTTTTAAAAGCTTTCTTTGCAGATAATATAAAATGTTTGTATCTGTCTCTGACATCCTTGTGGGAGCACCAACAAATCGTGAATGTTCTCTATGAAAATTGTTTTACTTGTGGGTCTGAAATATTTTGTTTTGGCCATAATTCCCTCCCCTCCCCTTTTTTTTAAAAGCATGCCTGTTCTCTTTTTGAAATTCCAACCATCAATAAAGTAATGAAAGATGCTGAAAGCTGAATAATGATTCAGTACAATGAAATCCAAACAAACTTTGCAGAGCGGTATAAATAACTCTCAGCCTCACTTGACTGATGGGGTGATAATAGCTTTGCTTCTGAGGCAGCTCCTGTGCCTTGATATTAATGGTGACTACTGACAATAGGAGTCCAAACTGACCTGGAAGGTGGAACGAACAAATATTTCCAACTGGAAGTTACTAGTAGGGGATGAATATGTTTTGGAGCTGCTTTCGCTTGAGGTACGTCACTTCAAGATAGTTCCTTTAGATCAGGGGTCTTCAAACTTGGCCGCTTTATGAGTTGTGGACTTCAACTCCCAGAATTCCTCAGCCAGGCAGGCTGGCTGAGGAATTCTGGGAGTTGAAGTCCACAAGTCATAAAAGGGCCAAGTTTGAAGACCCCTGCTTTAGATCAATGGTCCCCAACCTTTGTAGCTTTGCAAACTAGCAGTGGTGGCAGGAGAGGTCGCAAAAGATGATCACATGACTGTGGGACATTGCAACCATCATAAATATGAGTCAGTTGTCCAGCATACGAACGTAAAGCACATGACACAACCTAATCCCATCAATGTGCAAATGGAGCTTCACACACTTGCCAACTGCTTGCACGGCCCGGATTCCAATGGGCTGTGGACCGGGTACTGGTCCACAGACTGAGGGTTAGGGGCCCTTGCTTTAAATCTTAAATACAGGGTTAGGTTTGTCTGAATGTGAGCATTGTAAGTTCCAGATCACTGTTGATATTACCCCCATTCTGTGGCAGCAAGTGTGGCCTAGAAGAAGGATTTCCTATCTCTGTTTCTGTGGCGTTTTGCAGAGTCATCCAATGGTGTTTCTTTCTGGCACTGAGGGAGATTCTCAAAGAGACAGGAGAGTTTGGTTGCCACATAGGTGGCTTGGAGTGATAAGTTTGCAGAATACTTTGAGTATAAAGGTTGTTCATATCAATCATGACTGGAGGGAAGCAGGTATGTTCAGCATTTTCCTTGGATCCTGGTGTTTTTCGCCTTGAGGTTGTATTAGGGAGATGGTATCTGGTGAGGCATAGGAAGTTGTTAGTGGCATTTTAAAGCAGTATTGGCACATTTTTAACAGTGGCATGATCAGACTGCTGGTGAAGAAACCTAATCTGGGCCTGGAAGTTGAAATCAAAACCTTGAAGCCATCATCACATTTGAGGGCAACAGGCATTCTGCATTTATTTATAGCTGTCTTGGTGACCATCCTGGAGCAGGGCAAGGTGAACCCTGTTGCTTCTCTTGGTCCTTTTCTGCAGCTTCTAATAAAAATAGTCCAGTAGTATAAAATGGAGAAAGATGATATAGTGCAATATGTCTTGAAGGAAACATTATATGAGGGCAGGACTGAAATACATAATGTAACATTATGGCAACTGATCTCAGAAAAAAAAAAGTAAGGACGGATCTGGTTGACAGGTGATCACCAGAAACAGGACTGTAGCTTGGACTGGAAAGTCATTAAAATATCTTGGTGCCTCCAGTCCAAATGCTCACCAGATTCAGCCTTGCTTAGCTTTTCAGATGAACCACAGTTGGCCAATTGCTTCTCTTTATAATGATATATGAAAATATCTCACATATATGCTTATCTCTATGAACAAAATCTCCTAAGAAACAATAATAATGAGACTGAGAATAGAAACTAGACCAGGGGTAGGCAACCTTGGCTCTTTTATGACTCATGGACTTCAACTCCCAGAATTCCTGAGCCAGCCATGCTGAGGGGAAAGGGAGAGGTTTCCAAGCTGAGCCATGCTGGCTCAGGAATTCTGGGAGTTGAAGTCCACGAGTCATAAAAGAGCCAAGGTTGCCTATCCCTGAACTAGACCTACATCTGCTTGTAAGTGATCCTGAGCATATATAATGAGTTGTTTTTCCCTGTGACTAAAAATGCCACCCTGAAAGGCTCTGACCTTCCTTGCACCAACCTCATGTCTTCCAAAATTCTCTAGCCCAAGACAGGATGAACCATCCTTGATTAACTAACAAACTAATTAGGGTTGGCCCTAGCTAGCACAAGGCTGGGTGGCTACTTGATCCTCCAAGGTTACAGGATATATGGGACACTCAGAAGACAATGGCAAACCACTTCTGTAATATTTGCCCTATGGATGCTACCACCAGGATTTAGGTTTGACCTGAGAGTATCTTTACTTTAATTTATTGACTTTTTCTGCAGGCCATAAAGCTGAGCTCCCAAGGGCTGATTTAAGCCATATGTCATGTGGACCACAAAACATGGTCTACAAACATCAGTAACTGAGAAAGGGAACTGATCTTGAGATTCCATTCCCAAGGCATTTCAGTATTCCCTTTTCCATATTTAATAAATACATACTCCACTTTTCCATTTGTCAAAGTTCAGATTGGCTAACAAGGTAGCTGTCAGCCAAGACTAGGAAATCAATGCAATGTAGGTTAGTGCCACTTTTAGTGTAAGAGAATAGTAATATAATTTCACATTTTCCCCCTCTTCATCTTTCTGTGAACTAGGGAGGGTCTGGTTTGAACCAATTACTCATGCTACTTTCTGAGTCTGGGCTTAGACTCCTCTTATCTGACTTTTGCCTTCTTCCTCCTGTCCTTCAAGGCTGTTTCCTCTTTCCTCTGCAGTAGCAGGGAAAAATAAAGTGGAAATATCTTCAATTATCATGGTTGAAATACACTATAAATACCTAAATGGCAAACCCATTGACCAATCAAGTCAATTTGAAAAATGCAATTGAATTAGATGGTAATAAAATCTGATTTAAAGAGAATGATAGAGAAGGATTAGAAGTTCATTACCTTGGTGCCACTGAAGAGAAGACCTTCATCTCCATTCCAGGTGAATGTACCTTGGATGTAGGTGAGACAGACAGGAGGAATTCTGTCCCTGATTTTCAAGCTTATGGCCTCCAACATCTCTGAAGCAGGAGCACAAAAGCATCCATTGAAGTTGGCCCTATGAAGTTCTCATAGCTAAGTCAAAATCCTCTGGAAATGTTGGAATGGAAGAGAGAGAGAAGATATTGAGAAAGTGGAAAGTGAGACAGGATCAAAGGATCAAAAGAGAAGATCAGAACCCTTGGGATTCATAGGCAGTGGGCCCAACCGTGTGTAAGTCCTCTTGTTATTTAATATCAGCAGGTCAGTTTAGAATAGTGAATGTGTTGTTTTGTAGATCTTTCCTTTGGGTATTTTATGGCTGATTTAAACTAAGCATAGAGAAAAAAATCTTCAGAGAATTTAACCCATCTTCCAAAAACTCACAAGACTGCTTTGAAACTTGAAACAACCTTTCCCTTCAGCCACACATATTTAATATTTAAATTTGACTTTATGATTCTTCTATTTCTTTACTATATTTCTGAGTTGTGTGTGCATTGAGTGCAAAAAACAGTTTTATCTTTCTTTAAAAATTGTTTAGGTATTTCTACTGAGAAGGAAGTCCAGTGTTGACTTCATATTCTTATTTGAAGAAGATTTTGTGCTTATTATGGAATTATAACTAATTTAAAATGGAAGGATTTTTCTAGAAATTAACAACTGATTTTATTTTTAACTAGCTGTACCCAGCCACACATTGCTGTGGCTCAGTCTGGTTAAATGGAAAAGAAAGAAAAGAGAAAGTGCACATTTGTAATATGTTTAATTTCACAATGCTTGTGGGTATACAATATTTTTTGTTGTTCCATTGTCTGTGCAGATATAGATATAAATCGTAGCGTGTGTTGCTTTTACGTCCAACAGATGGCGCTGTTTTTCAAAAAAGCATGTTTTTACCTGTCACAGGTGTGACATCTATATAATAGTAGGTATATAAAAACACGTGCGTATTCGAATGCAACGTTGTGTCAAAATTTCAAAGCAATCGGTGAAGAACTTTCGGAGATTTAAGATTTTGAACAAACAAACATTTACATTTTTATTTATATAGATTCTCATTTTTATTGATTTAATATAAAAACAAAGAGAAGTTAAAAAAAGAATAAAATTGGAAGAAACAGATAGTAGTATACCAGCACTCTCTAAGCAGTTTACAGAGTCAGCCTCTTGCCCCCAACAATCTGGGTCCTCATTTTACCAATTTCGGAAGGATGGAAGGCTGAGTCAACCTTGAGTTGGTGAAAATCAATTTCCTGGCAGTGTGCAGAGTTAGGCTGCAATACTGCCTTCTAACCACTGCGCCACCACACTCAAAAAAGACCAAACAGCAACAAAACTGCATTAAAGATAAAAATTATTCAGCACAATTTTTAAGTGCTTCATTAAACCTTGACAGCACAGAATAATATTGATATATCATTTCATTACCTCAGTAGAGATCTGCTTCATGTCTGAAAGAGAGCCCATATGGATGATACAATATTGTAAATCTGGAATTACCTTCCTTTGAACGTTGAATAATACTCAGTGAGCTTCCTACAATTTGCATTGCTTAAGCTAAACAAAGCATTTAACACAATGTGCATAGTCCAATGGAAATCATCTTGCACAGAAAACCCCCATTAGATGATTATAATTGGGGATGTACGTAGTTACAAACAAACTTTTATTGAAATAGTTTGAACAGTAGTGGGAGTTTTGGTCTGTATCTGATTAGATCCTGCTGAGGATCTGAGAAATATTGACTGTGGTCTCCTATGTTTATTATGATACCTGGCCTGCAAAAATCTCACCAAGGACTACAGGGCAGCAGAGAAATTCAGAAAACTTTCTTAATTCTTTCCTCCCAACTTGTGCAAATCCAGATTTTTGCAGCCAAGATTGGGAAGCCTTGTCTATTTTCCTCCTAAATGGTTTTGGAGGAGGGTCTACGACAACTCACCATGGCCAACTTGGCACGGCCAACTCACCACAGCCAACTTGCTGCATCCGACTCACTGCACCCAACTCACCAAGGGACAACTCGCCATGGCCAAACTGGCTACGGGACAACCGGCCACGGGACAAGAGTTATACTAATGTCAAAGAAATAGTGAAATAGAATCATTAAAGAAAGGATGCCAACAGAGTGACAAAATGAAATGTGAATGACATTTTTAAAAAAAATAATAATTCTTATTTTAAATAATTAAATTTAATTGTTGAATTGCCCCGCAACAAATTGGCCATGTTGAGTTGGCCGTGGTGAGCTGGCTGCAGCAAGTTGTCCCATTCCATTTGGAGGATTGGGGAGTTCTCCAGAATAAACTGGAGAGAGAGTAGAAGACAAAACTGACTTGAGAAGCCAACAGGCTATGGGGCGTAATGCCAGCCCCCTTTATTTGCAAGGATGCATCTTGTTGCACTAAGACATTTTGAGAAAATGATGAAAACTGGGTGGGCTGATGGAATGGATATCCTAGGAAGGATCCTCACTAGCTCATTCTTGGGTAAAGAGATGTTTGGGGCCAATGACCACAGCAGTCATTCCTCAAGAACGCCTGCAACTTGCTCTCAACAATGTCCCATTTCAGAAGTGATTGGAGAGTATTGCAAAGCAGAAAAGTGACAACTTACTACTAGAGGTTGCTTTAATTGCTTTGTTGGAAAAGGGAACCACAGTCAAGGCCTGTTTGCAGCAGAAGTAGCAAAGATAATAAATCTTGCATCCTCTTACAGAGCCTTTAAATTGGGAATGCCTGCCACAGGGGCAACTCCCGTGTTCCTGGAGAACAGCAATAAATTTCCATGGAGTTTTACAGGGCTCCAGATACTTGTGTGCTGAGTCGGAAGCTCTGTGCAAGGGAATGCCAGTCATTGCAAAGAAAATAATTTATGGGTGCCCTTTGCAAATGTTTTATTGAACACAGAGTTTTCAAGCAAGGGAGCACAAGCTCCATTTCTCCCCCCCCCTTAACCTGATAGGTTTGTAAATAAAAAGGTTTGGATGTGATTACAGGTGGAACTGATTT
>NW_015386389.1:2904460-2963907 GCF_001527695.2 Protobothrops mucrosquamatus
CTCTCTCTCTCTCTCTCTCTCTCTCTCTCTCTCTCTCTCTCTCTCTCTCTCTCTCTCTCTCTCTCTCTCTCACACACACACACACACACACACACACACAGAGGGTACATACACACAGAGAGACTTATAGAATACCAATAGCATTTAGGCTTATATGCACCCCATAGCATTGCAGTCTCTGGGCAGTTTATAATGTAAGCATTATTTGCATATTGCCCTCAACAATCTGAGTCCCCATTTTACTAACCTCAGAATGATGGAAGGCTGAGTCAACCTTGAGCCCCAACAGGATTGAACTCCAACAGTAGGCAGAGTTTGCCTGCAACACTGTACTTTAACCAGTGCACCACCCGGGCTCTTTAATGAAATTGGATTTATCTGAAATTGGATTTCACCAGACCTGAATAATAACATCATTTGAACAGATGAGATGTATTTGAGGAAGACTCCACCTTAATGTGGAATACATTACATTTCATTAATGAAGACTACTCTCTTACTATTATGGACTTAGACTTGGTAATGGCCTGCTCTTATTATTTATATTTTTTACCTTGGATAGAAATACTGAATAACTAACCTCATCTAAATTCAGCAGCTCCATAAGCAGATGTATCTCTTGGAGTGATAAATGAGTTCAGATCATTTCCACCAGTTCTTTGGAAGTGAAATATAATTTTTCAGGATTTCCTTTAATTAAGGGGTACATCGCCAACACAATTCCTTTAGTGGAACTGTCAAAACAAATTTTAATTTGTGGTTTGCAAAATGCCACATGATGATTTATCATTGTAAGGAAATAAAATAGAATATGAAATGAGCAGATAAGAGGAGACTGTCAGATGCTATTTGGGAGCCAGCTTTCAACTTTCAGATGGTGTAGACCAGGGGTAGGCAGCCTTGGCTCTTTTATGACTATGCTGGCTCAGGAATTCTGGGAGTTGAAAGTCCACGAGTCATAAAAGAGCCAAGGTTGCCTACCCCTGGTGTAGACAGTTTTATAGCTGGGTCTGTGCTGAGATCCTCACCTTGTGGATGCTGAGAAGAAGCAAGAAGGGAACCTTTGCTGTAAGCTGGTGTCCGCTGACAGAGATAAATTCTTGTCACTCATCAAATGACAACAGAACTCCAAACTGCACTGTAGAATTTCCTCAAGAAGATCCAGATGATTGGAGAGACCTCCGATGGTGTTCCAGGTGTGAAATAACAGAAGCCAAGGAAGGTTGAAGAGTCTGGGAAGGGCCCTATCTTGGGAACCTGTAAAAGTGAACAAGGGATGAACCTGTTTGCTCTGTTAGAAAAGTTGTCTTCCAAACGAGACACCTTTGTAATTGGGACTTAAGGATCAGGCAGTTAGACAAAGAAGAGATGGGCTACAGTATGTGCAACCAGCTATCTCCTCCCCACTCTTTTGCCTCCTTTGGACATACTTTTCTGAAAAGTGTCTGCCAGAGCTAGTCAATCTCATCACATTCGCTTGGTAGAGCTTTACCTGGTGGAATGTTGGACCGTGGCAGCTGACCTGTCCACATTCCTTACTTTCTGAAGCCCTTTAATTCTACAGCACCAAGACCGTTCAGCCTTCCACCACCTGGTACTCACACAAGGAATTTGCTCCAGTTTGACTGGAATGTGCCATTCTAAAGAGACTACTGCAAACTTGTCAATAAGGCACCAACACCAATATTTTATCATGAACCAGACTCCTGTTCCATCTATCTAGGGTTCCATAGGAACCAGTTCATAATTACCCATCCTAAAATGGCAGGATTGCAGTCATAACCACAGGACAAGAGGGTCAGGAGGAAAGCTCTGTGCTCTGTTTCTAGCTTTATGTTATGCTGGAAAGCTTCTGAGAATTTTATGTTAGAAATTGTCTCAGTTTACCGTTTGCCTGATCCAAAGGCAGCCACTCCTATTTCTTCGAATAAAGCCCATGATAATATCATCTGATCCTCTCAAGTGGCCCTCCTTAAATTTAGTGGACTCTCTCCCCCCAAAAAAGATGTCTTAGATATAACATTTTTCCACCTCTGTCAGGATATTCTGAACATTTCTAGGACAGCCCTTTATTCTGAAAAGGCCATTCTTTGGAGCTGGGAAAAGAATTTTCCTTTCAGCTTAGGATTGCATCTGCTTTGGGCATTTCCTCTACAGCAGTTTAATTCCTTGATTTATGTGGAGACTATCTGAAGTGACTGTGGAGAATTACAATGCCCCAACTCTCATTTTACCTGCCCTGCTTAAAAGAATACCTGGAAATGCTGTCTGCAAGGCCCTTAATTATTGTCTTAAAATGGGCTGGTTTATTCTTTTGTTCTAAGATGAGTCTTAAGTTGGTTTGTAAAGTGAACGTACAGAGAACAAGGATGTGTAAAAGTTTCAGATTCAAGATTTCTGGTTCAAAACACCCTGCTCTTTAGAGTGTAAAACTGACTGTTTTAAGTATTTTGACCTCTGAGAGGGGGAGTGTTCTGAAAATGTTTCAAGCTCAAAGCTCTTCTAAATGGCTGGTTTTGTGCTTCAGTTGGTCTGCTTTTCATTCAGCCTGAGATGCTTTGAGATCACATCAAATTCAAAACATTTTGGGCGCACCTAAAAGAGAGAATAAAAATAGGTTCCTATCATTGAAGAAGAATATGACGCACCTTGAAGGAGGAGATGTAAAGTGTGACCTTCAGTAAAACCATAATGTATTTCTCTGAAAATCCTGGAGAAACATGGAGAGGCAAATGAATGTAATACTCACGTTGACATCTTTTTAGGCTGCAAAACACTTTGCATGAAATGAGCTGTAAATCAGGGTTGGATTAGATGACCTCTCTCTCTCTCTTTTTTTTTTGGAACAGACTATTTCTGAACGGATTGTCCAGACTTCCTTTTTCTGCAATTTATTTTTAAAAGAAGGACGTTCTTTTAATAGACCAAGTATCAAAGCACTATCCTAACAGTGCTTGAAAAAGATCTGAAATATTCCCTCTCCATTTCTGAACAGCCATGGAGACAGGAATCCAGTTCTGTTTCCTTCTGAGCAATCTGTTCTGTTTTGGGTAACTTTGATCCTTGTAAGACATTTAATTGGAACTAGACAACCCTGTGACCTGTTGGATCATTCTTTGATAGAAAGGTAGTGCAATTTGAAGTGACCAGAATGAAAATTAGATGAAACTCTTCAAAAGAACTTTGAGGCATTGTTTACCTTAAAGAATCTTTTATTCAAGAAACAAAGTATTGGCACTACATAGTCAAAACCAAAAACTAAATTCCCCTCCCCTGGATACAAAGTAACAAAGCACAATTCCCTCCTCCAATAAATAGTCATAAATCACATTCCCCATTAGCTTGAAGCGCGGGCTTTCTCCCCAGCTGTCCCGACCACCAAAACTATCAACTCTGAGCCCAATGACCTTGGGTTCCCACAACTGAGTTATTATTGTTATGACTAGCTGGACTCTCATCTACATTCCCCCTCCCAGCATCAACTAACTCTAAAAGCAATAGCAAAAAATGGCTGCATTTCCATCTGTTGTCAAAGCAAGAACATCCAATATTAGCAGCGTTGACAAAGATGCTGCCGAGTCTACTTTGCCTCCCCTTCAGCTGCACACATTCTTTTTCCTCCTTCCACTCCCTCCTCTTCTTTGTGAGGATGGAAATGTCAGAGGTTCACCCCATTTCAAGCAAGAAGCTTCAGCAACCTAACGGGGCTTCAGAATAGGCCTTTCAAGAAGGGAACAGCCATTCCAGGGCCTTCTAACAGCTGCCACACTGAAGCTGGCAAGATGACTGGAACAAAGTCTCTCTAATCCACCATCTGTTATAAGCAAGGACAAGGGGGAAGGTCGGGGGAGTCCAGGAACTCACCCAATCAAGTAGGCTGAAAGGAAAATCATTTTCTGCCATGATGGAGGAACCAGGCTTTCTGACTTCTTCTTGGGGGGAAAGTCCTTTCGTCTCTCTATCCTTCTTTTGGTCTGTTTCTTCCTGTGGTCCAGTCACTGCTGCCTGGCTTCTGCTTTACTGCCTTCTGATGGCCTTTGGACTCCTTTATGTTCCAGCTTTCTTGATTATCTTGAGAGCAATTGTTGTAAAACCTAGAATTGTTTTAAGTATGCTACACCACCTGGGAAACTCTAGAAAATACAACAAACAAACAAACAAATAAGATTCAAAACTTAATTCTTGTTCTTTAATGGCGAGCAATTTATTTCAGAGCAGGTAGAGAAGCAGACTGTTCCAATCAGGGTGGATCGTCTTTGAAGTGAGCAAGGAAACACTTTTATTGACTGAAAAACAGAGGAATTAATTGGAAAGTATTTACAGTGCATGCAAGAGTCTTAATGAGATCGCATTAATTAATTGTCAACACCTATATTTTCAGTCTGAGTCCCAACTACTTCTGGGAGTGCCGCTGCACATTACAGGACATAGAGGACCTGTTCTTCTTATATGTTACAACAGTAAACTCTAAGCTTTATTTGAATTTTCTTTAAATGAATCTATGTAGACTGTGGAAAAAGCAGAGACATCACCCTGCCAACAAAAGTACGTATAGTCAAGGCCATGGTTTTCCCAGTTGCAATGTGTGGCTGTGAAAGCTGGACCATAAGAAAGGCTGAGCGCCAAAGAATTGAGGCCTTTGAACTCTGGTGCTGGAGAAGACTCCTGCGAGTCCCCTGGACTGCAAGGCAATCAAACCGGTCAGTCCTAGAGGAGATCAACCCTGACTGCTCTTTAGAAGGCCAGATCCTGAAGTTGAAACTCAAGTACTTTGGCCACCTAATGAGAAGGAAGGACTCACTGGAGAAGAGCCTAATGCTGGGAAAGATGGAGGGCAATAGAAGAAGGGGACGACAGAGAATGAGGTGGCTGGATAGAGTCACTGAAGCAGTAGGCGTGAGCTTCAATGGACTCCAGAAGATGGTAGAGGACAGGAAGGCCTGGAGGAACGTTGTCCATGGGGTCGCAATGGGTCAGACATGACTTCGCAACTAACAACAACAACAACAACATAGGGGCACAATGGTGCAATGGTTAAAGATGCTGAGCTTGTCAGCTAGAAAGCGTACAGTCCGGGTCTGAGCACCATGCAATGAGATGAGCTTCCATTCCTTGCCCCAGCTCCTGACCAACTAGCAGTTTGAAAGCATGCAAACGCAAGTAGATTAATAAGTACCACTTCGGTGGGAAGGTAACAGTGTTCCGTGCACCTTGATGTATAGTCATGTCAGCAATATGACCACAGAGAGTGTCTTCAGACAATGCTGGCTCCCTTGAGCAAGAAACAGCGATGAGCACTGCCTCCTAGAGTTGGATGTGACTGGAGAGGGAAACCTTTACCTTTTGCAATTTCATTATACATATACTTGTGGATGAAAAAAAAATTGAATCTAGAATACTGGCTTTTTAAAATCCAGTTTTCAACCACATAAAAATATTTGTATGTGCACCTCACTCATGTGTTTCATATAACCCTTTAAATGAGTAGGCACATTTTCAGTTAGAATTCTGGGGAACAGATTCCTTGTTACATAGGAAAGCTGTGTGGGATTCTCAGTGGAATATAGAATATGACATTGCTCACATTTTTGTGTCTAAAGAAAAGTGCACACACTAACAGGTTGTGCAGATGAGAAGAGTCCTGAACCCTTTCTGGATGTATTTCTACATTGTCATTTTTTTCTCCGTGTCATTATCAGCTAAATAAGTGTGAACCTGTCCTTGAACCTTGGTCAATGCTTGGGTCAACATTCTCATGAGCTTTCATATTATCTCAGGACTTATGTGTCATTATAGAGTTTCCCTCATGGCCCTCATTGCATCTGTTGACCTTTTAATGAAGCAGAACCAGGAAAAGAAAGAGGTATGTTCTTTAGGGCTTTTATAATTCATGCTTCTTCTGCTAGGACTATGGCTATCCTAGGATTCTGACAATCTTAGGAGAAAGTGTCAAAGATATTGCGATCCAGAAATTCCTACAAATTTTTACCACACTATTTACCGGCTTTAACTTTCATATTTCAAGATTCTCCAATTTAGAAAAAAGTGAAATAGGAAGCTAGTGTGTTGCAAACCGCAAAAATAGCAAGGAATATTCTGAGAAGGACTGGTTTAGAAAAAATACTAGTTTGCCTTCAGGCCAACTGATATTTTTTTTTGCTGGCAATACTTACCGTGGAATCCATTTTGTGAATATCTTCCTGACTAGGACTCAAAACCTCCAATGTGAACATTGGTCTGAAAGGTTGGGTTCTTGCCTATCTGCTCAGATATTTGTGTGGTAATGTAATGACACTTTTTATCTTCTTCCACAGCTCCACTGTAGTTACTCTTGGAGAAGGAATAAAATTTGTCAAGCTTACTCAAGTTTAACAAGGTATAAAAGAATCAGACATGCAAACTTGGTTTTGGTGGTTATTAAACCTTTTCTTGTGTGGTGTCTAGTTCCAAATTTGCACAAGAAAACCATGAGACATTGGTGTGCTATTTCCCCAAATAATGTCACTAAGTAGTTGGTAGGTGGTATGTAGGAGATGACCAGGGTGAGCCTGAAAAGGAATCAAGTGCGAAGGCTCAAGTCCCTTTGTGCTCCCAAGAGATCGAAATGCAACCCACCTTGAATTCCGTTCTACCAGCAATGTGCTTTGACTGTTAGTCATTTATGTCAGAAGCACCAGGGCACTTCCAGGTTGAAAGAATTAGCTGGTGACATTACCATTGCCTGGGGGACGCCTTTTGGTGGCTCCTTTCACATCCCCATTAATATGCCTCCTGAAGTGGTTCCTATCTATCTACTTGCAGATGCACACTTTCCAACTGCTAGGTTGGAACCGTAGGAGTTAGAGCAAATGATGGGAGCTCACCCTGTCACACAGCAGTACTTGGGTCTCGAACATGGACTTGCTGATCATCAGCCAGTGTCCTAAGCATGTTAGTAGTTCGGATTCTGGTAGACAGTGTTGTTGTTGTTAGTTGCAAAGTCATGTCCAACCCATCGCGACCCCATGGACAATGTTTCTCCAGGCTTTCCTGTCCTCTACCATCTTCTGGAGTCCATTTAAGCTCACACCTACTGCTTCAGTGACTCCATCCAGCCACCTCATTCTCTGTCGTCCCCTTCTTGTATTGCCCTCAATCTTTCCCAGCATTAGGCTCTTCTCCAGTGAGTCCTTCCTTCTCATTAGGTGGCCAAAGTACTTGAGTTTCAACTTCAGGATCTGGCCTTCTAAAGAGCAGTCAGGGTTGATCTCCTCTAGGACTGACCGGTTTGATCGCCTTGCAGTCCAGGGGACTTGCATGAATCTTCTCCAGCACCATAGTTCAAACGCCTCAATTCTTTGGCGCTCAGCCTTTCTTATGGTCTAACTTTCACAGCCATACATTGCAACTGGGAAAACCATGGTCTTGACTATACCTACTTTTGTTGGCAAGGTGATGTCTCTGCTTTTTAGTATGCTGTCTAGATTTGCCATAGCTTTCCTCCCCAGGAGCAAACGTCTTTTAATTTATTGGCTGAAGTCCCCATCTGTGGTGATCTTGGAGCCCAGGAAGATAAAATCTGTTACTACCTCCATTTCTTCTCCATCTATTTGCCAGGAATTGAGAGGGCCGGATGCCATGATCTTGGTTTTCTTAATGTTGAGTTTCAAGCCAACTTTTGCACTCTCCTTCACCTGTTTGAAGAGGCTCTTTAGTTCCTTTTCACTTTCTGCCATTAGAGTGGTATAATCTGCATATCTTAGGTTGTTGATATTTTTTCCGGCAATCTTAATTCCAACTTTTGATTCATCTATCCCTGCCTTTCTCATGATGTGCTCTGCATATAAGTTAAATAGGCAGGGCGACATAATACAGCCTTGCCAGACTCCTTTCCCAATTTTGAACCAATCAGTGGTTCCGTGTCCAGTTCTCACTAACCTGTATTCATTTAACCCATCTTGTTTCCTGATTTATTGCGCCTGGCAGGTACATCTTATCTCAAAATGAGTAGGTTTCTTCTATCCAGTGTCCTCTGAATACCTTGGATTTCAACTCCCAGATGTCACTGCTGTCCACAAATCCCAGAGGCTGAGGTTTTGAGACGTTCAGGGCAGCAAGTTGGGTAAAGCAGAAATGTTAAATGAGGTGATGTCTCGGAGTAACCGGATTGTCGTATAGACTGATGACATTTGTAATCTGTGTATTCCTTAATTCGGCTTCTCTTGTGTTTTGAGTTTCTTCCTGGGGGCAGAGTTGAGAATGCAAATTGATTTAAATCTTTAACTCCCATCGCCCTTTTGTGGTATTTTACAGCTGAAGTGCTCAGACTGCTTGCATTGTATTAAATTTGGATTAGGTTAGGATGAAAGATTGCTCCGTTGAGGAGGAAGGAAAGTTAAGGGAGCACAAGGCCAGTTCAGGAGGAAGATTCTTTTTTTCCTGTGTGGGAAACTAGCAAAGGTACAAATTGGGGGCACCATTTGACCATGGATGTGTGTGGTCTTTCTCTAATTAATGCCAAAATCTTTAGGGGAGTCATGCAGAATAACCTTTCCCTCGTTAATTGTCAGAGAAGAAAGGAAACGGAGGAAACCATTCTGTTCTTGTCAAGATTTTCCGAAACAAAAAAGGGGCAGAATTATGCCTGCTGGGGTTGTCTTCGGATGCTTTGATTAGCAGCAGAGGCCAATTTTTTTTCCCTCAAAGGCCTTGTTAATTGTAAGCCACACTGAAAGTCTCTTGTCACGAACCTTCTGGAATACAGTATTATAAGCAAGTGTCATTTCCATTTAGGGTGATTCTTGGCCGTCATTAGAAACACCCACCCATCCTCACACACCCCCATACCCCCATAAAAATCTGAATGTGCACATAATTTTGAAATAAACTGGAAACACAATTGAACTCAAGTCAGGATAATTAACCACTGAAATCAAAGAATCCATATTTCTCATTGACTTGTTGGCATCAATTTTTGACATGTCCCAGCACACTTCCGTTCTGCAGGATGGCTTGACTGTAGATGCAGAGTCCCTGCAGAAATTTTTCTCTTTAATAGCTGGTGGCTCATAAATGTTTCTCTTTAAATGAGAGATCAGCCTTTGTTGTTCCATTTCTGTGATGATTAAAGAGTCATTTATTGAAATGGTTACATTTAAAAAAAAGAGATGGAAAAGTTAATTTGCTCTCTAGAAACTGACCAAGCATCAGGTGATATTGAAGTGGGACCTGCAAGGAACTAGAGCAGGGGTATCAAACTGCCGGCCTGCGAGCCGGTTGCATCATACGGCGACCACGCCCATCCCAGCTGAGGCAATGCAAAAAAACATTGCAATACATCGCGACACGTCGCGTGATGTGGCGGGTTTGACACCTGTGAACTTACTAGAGGGATGTCTGGCCTTGCTAACTGAAGGTGACAAATAGCTTGTCATCATCTGCATTTTTAAAATAGATATTCTTGTAAAACAGCACTTTTAAAAAGTTTTTTTAAAAATGTGATTTGATTCTAGCTTGAGAAGACTAGAAACCAAATTGCTTCAGATAGAAAGACTAGAAGAAATTCAACCGTCCAGAACTTCATTGGATGCTATCCTTCTATTTATCCTACTCAACCAAAGTTGCATTAAGCTAAATCTAGAAAACATATTTTTTACGTAAAAATAACTGATGTGTGACTTGGAAAGCTTAGCACTTGCCTCCCCCCACCCCATCCATCCTCAAAAGGAAAAAAACTTGAACAGGAAAATGTCCAGACATGCAGACGAGACACACAGTGACAAGGCAGGAGAGGCCAACTAATAGATCAAGAACCAGGTGTGAAAATGCTCACTGCAAAGTCATAATTTCTACCTCCCTTGCCGCAGATGGTCACGGCTGTTCTTAAAAAAATGCCAAGTGGTTTGTACTTGAATGGGGATTGTTGGGAAGTCCCAGGTCTGTAAACAAAATGTCCCAGAGGAAGAAATTTCTACAGGAACAGAATGGATATGTCCTCACTGTCTCCAGAGGCCAAACTCACCTCAAGTGAGACAGAAATGTAATGTAATGTCACCACATTACAAAAAAGACGTTGAAACATTGGGAAAAGTGCAGAGAATAGTAACTGAGATGATTAAAGGCCTGACATAAACATATGAAGAACAGTTGCGGGAATTGGTTTGTCTAGTCTAGAGAAAAGAAGGACTAAGGGGGACATGATAGCAGGGTTCCAATATTTGAGGGGCTGCCACAAAGAAGAGGGGGGTCAACTTATTTTCCAAAGCATCAGAGGGCAGGACAAGAAACAATGGATGGAAACTAATCAAGGAGAGAAGCAACCTGGAATTAAGGAGAAACTTCCTAACAGTGAGAACAATTAACTAGAGCAACAGCTTGCCTTCTTAAGTTGTGGGTGGAGTTTTTAAAGAAGAGACTGAACTGGCACTTATCTGAAATGGTATAGGGCAGTGATGGCAAACATTTTAAAGACTTGAGTGCCCCCAAAAACCCCACCCCTGTCCCCCACCCCGCCCGCCCACAGGACGAACCACCGCCTCCACGGCCTGCTGCAGATCGCCCAGGTGGCCCAGCAGCAGTATGGTGGCTATGCCCTCCACCCACGCCCTACAGCATCATTTGCGCATGACGGGGTGTGAGGGTGGAGTCTTGTCCCCACTGCCCGGCTGCCATGTCCTTGGCTGTGCTGCTCCGCGTGGGCTGTGTCCGGAGGTGACTCTCCTCTGAGGGGGCCGTGGGGGGAGGCGGGGCTGGGGCAACAGCACACATGCCCACAGAGAGGGCTCTGAGTTCCCCCTCTGGCACATGTGCCATAGGTTCGCCACCACTGGTATAGGGTCCCCAGTTTGAGCAGGGGGTTGGACTAGAAAAACTAGAACTTCCAGCTCTATTCCATTCTGAGACTTGGACTTATTATAGATCTCTTCCAAAGCAGCTGGGTTAGGGCTGATCTTGGCATCTCTCACTCCACTGGCATGGCATCCTCCCCCAATCCCTGTTTGTTGACTAGCATATTCCAAAATGTAATGGTCTCACATATTTAAGTGCACAGCTGCTTTTTTCAAGAACAAAATGGGCTCCATGGAGCACCTGAGAAGTCCTTCAGGTCTAAGGTCTTCAAGACAACCTGTTCCTGGTTGAAATCAAGAGTTTCACACACTAAGGCAGACATGTCAAACACAAGGCCTGGGGGCAAGATGCGGCCCACGAAGTGGTTTCATGTGGCCCGCAAAGCCATCCTGGAAACAGTGAGGGAACGGCCCCCTCTGCCTTGGCCCTGGCCCAGGCCAGCCAGGAGCCAATGTACAATTTTGTGGTGGCCATCTATGCTGAAACGCATTCAGTCTTAGCTCCATAAGCCCCCCCCCCGTATGGCCTGAGAGGAACAGTGAGGCTCCTCCAGTGGACCATGCCTTGGCACTTGCCCCGGTCCCACCCCCTTCTGCCAGAGACCCTCAGATCTATCCCACTCCTGCCCAGGCCCCCACAGACACCTTTGACGCGAATGATGTAGAGCTGGCCACACTCACCCAGTAGGCCACACCCACTCCATCCACGCCCACCCAGTAGGCCCCACCCATCCTGGCCACACACACCCGGCCCCCTGAGGGCAACCGCAATGCTGATGTGGCCCTCAATGAAATTGAGTTTGACACCCCTGCACTAAGGGGAGAATGTTGAGCTTAAAATGGAAGGGTTTGGAATGCAAAACATCTGCCACATTCCATATTCTGGGAGCAGTTGCAAAGAAGGTGCTGTGTGCTAGCCACAAATTCAGACCCTGCGCCCAGTTTCCTTCTCCGAAGGAAGAATTCAAAGCAGAGCCCCTCTTTGTTTTCTTGTGAAGCTCTTCCATCATTATATCTTTAGTCAAGGTTGAGGTCATAGAGGCAGATCAGGTAGCAATACATTTACCCAGCTCATCATTTATTTATCTGTTGAGAAATTTTATATGCCACCCGTCTCCTTAACGGCTCTGAGAGGCTTACAAAGAAACCATAAAAACATCCATAAAAACAACATTAAGACCATAAGAGATATAAAGCACACACTAAAACAATAACATTAAAAGGCCCGGGTAAATAAATATGTCTTTAAACTTTGTCCGAAACGGCAGGAGGCCTATTCTACCACCGAGGCCTTGCTGCAGAGAAAGGAGCCTTTGTTTTTGGTGTTGGATTATTCATGGCTAAACTTCCGAAAGGTTTTCCACTGAGGGCTTAGCCATGGAGCATCATGTGCAGGAAGAGGCAGCTAGGAAGATAATTATGGGTTAAGCCAATTCAGGCTTTGTATAAAAGATGTTGAGACTCTAGAAAGAGTACAGAGAAGAGCAACAAAGGTGATTAGGGGACTGGAGGCTAAAACATATAAGGAAAGGCTGCTGGAATTGGGTATGTCTAATTTAATGAAGAGAAGGACGAGGGGGGACATGATAGCAGTGTTCCAATATCTCAGGGGCTGCCACAAAGAAGAGGGAGTCAAGCTATTCTCCAAGGCACCTGAGGGCAGGACAAGAAACAACGGATGGAAACTAATCAAGGAGAGAAGCAACCTAGAACTAAGGAGAAACTTCCTGACAGTTAGAACAATTAACCAGTGGAACAACCTGCCTCCAGAAGTGGTGAATGCTCCAACATTTGAAGTTTTTAAGAAGAGACTGGACAGCCATTTGTCTGAAATGGTATAGGGTTTCCTGCCTGAGCAGGGGGTTGGACTAGATGACCTCCAAGGTCCCTTCCAACTTTATTATTAACTAAGCGAGCACCTGGAATTGAGCCCCCAAGTAGATCATTTTTGGCCAAAGTCTATTACTAATAATGCTTCCAAGAGTGAAGCTCTCTGGAGCAGTTTTCTTAAAGCAGGGTAGGGTAAATTTAGCATCCATTAGATCAGATCTTGCTCAGCAATTCTGAAAGAGGGAAGCCCATCATCTACCCCAGAGGGTAGCAAGCTTCAGAAAGTTCCTTTGCAACTTAGCAAGCCAGTCAGGTTTAAGATCAAAACAGGTATTTTTCACCTGTGGAGGAAAACACTGTCCCCAGCTTCAGTCTTGGCTCATCCTGCCCACAATTTAGGGCTGCTTATTCTACTCTATTTCAAGAGCAAAACATGGTAAGATTGTTTTTAACTACAATAATAAAAGATAATACGGACTAAAAAAAGGAAAATAAAATAAATGGTGCAAGAAGCAAAAAAGAAAAAGAAAAAAAGAGAAAATAGAAAGAGAGGGGGAAAAAAACCCAGAAAGCAACTTTCACTGTCCATCATGAGTATAAACAATTTCAGCACCTCTTCACCTCTTACTATTAGTTAACAAATATAAAACTCTTCTTCTCATAACTCAACTCTTAACTATAGAGAAAATCAATAAACATATTTTTTTAATCCAGGTGTCAGCAAAAAATCCAAACAGAGCCGTAAAATAACCACATTCATTAATAAATATAAAACTCAACATTCCATATCTCAGTTCAATCCAATAAATGTCTTTTCCAGTCCAGATGTCAGCAAGAACCCTCCAAAAATGACAATACATCCTATTTTAACCCTGATCAAGTAAGCCAACTTTATGTTCCCTCTTTTTACATAAAACAACCTTGCTCTTTAATCCCTTCAAATGATCTTTCGAATCTTAAACAAGTCTCTTTTGTAAATCCAGCAGGAAAAAAAAAATCCAATTATTCTCTGGAATTGGCATTGTTATTTTGTTCTTAATTTTTAGAGCCTCATCTGTATTTCTGGCTTTGTATATCAGCCCTGGTGGCGCAGTGGTTAGAATGCAGTATTGCAGGCAAACTCTGCCCACAGCCTGGAATTTGATCCTGACGGGCTCAAGGTTATTCAGCCTTCCATCCTTCCAAGATTGATAAAATGAGGACCAGATTGTTAGGGGCAATATGCAAATAATACTGACATTATAAACTGCTCAGAAAATGCTACAAAGCAGTGTGTAAGTCTAAGAGCTATTGTTATTGCTATACCCAGTGATAAATTCTTGTTCACGTAGTTTGTAATCATGTCAGATAAGTTTTGTTGGAAATCTTTTTCTGTAACAGCATGTTCAGGAGGAACAGCTTCTCCTGGGAACAAGGTGCTCATAAAAATACACAGCATAGCTGACATTGTTGATTCAAAGTCCCATTGCCATTCCTCAACAGTGTCTCTAAACACCACTCTAAGTTGCTTTTCTTGTTATGTCTGCAATATCAAAATAATTGTTGTTTCCCACAAGATATATTTGGTCTTTAAAATTAATGTCAAAGTCTTAATATTCAAGATCAAACATTCCAACCTTTTCTGTTCCCTTAACCTGTTTCAAACTTTCTGAAGCTAAAACCTCGCCTTGCTTTTTGCTGTTTATTTTGAATTCTTACAGCTCATAAAGATAACAGTTTCATTTTCTTATATTAAGGATTGAGGGATTCACTTGGTGTTTCCAGTCTTGTCAGTTTGAAGGCATCTAACTTCATTAAAGCAATTAATAGACAATTGCCAAAGATGATTTTTAAAACTGGTGGAGTTCTAGTCCAGCCCCCTGCTCAAACAGGAGACCCCATACCATTTCAGATAAGTGGCTGTCCAGTCTCTTCTTAAAAACCTCCAGTGATGAAGCACCTACAACTTCTGATGGCAAGCTGTTCCACTGGTTAATTGTCCTCACTGTTAGGAAGTTTCTCCTTAGTTCCAGGCTTCTTCTCTCCTTGATTAGTTTCAATCCATTGTTTCTTGTCCTGCCTACAGACAGGACAAACCACAGACAGAAGATAAGTTTTTATACGGAATTGTGAGCCCCAAAATTTTACAAGATTCATAATGTATACTGGTTTAATCTTACATTTATGGGTAACAGAGTCTGAGGTAAATATTTTTTTAAAAAACATCGAGTTCATATATTATCCCTTTATGTGATATTAACTCTCAGGTTTGATGCTTCTGCAGAGGGAACTTTACCCTAAAGTAATGTGAATGCCACACAAATTAATACTGGGAGGTACAGTACATGCAAAGTACGCATATGACATAAGTCAATCAAATATAACTTGGCATCTATCTCCCAGTATTAATCAACAACTAATTGATCTGAGCTTGCTTCCATCAAGATGATTTGGAAGAAAGCTGTATTTTATCTCGGAGGTTCCAAATTTTATCCGATGGTTGCAAATGTACTAGTTTTAAAGTACGCTTAAATATCCACAGAAAATTCCCAGTTTGTTTATACCTTTATATCTTTCCTAAGCATAGAGTGACTATAATGCATATCTTAGAAAACTAGATTGATTTTTGTGAACATCAGTTAAATTTATCCCTATAACCTCCGAATTTCTGCTTGAGTTTTCTAGTAAGTTTGAATGGCCTACTCTTTCCAGCCACAAAGCAAAGTGAATTGCTAAATGTAGCCATCTCTTTTTAAGGCATTTACTTCAGTTAATCTGTGCTGCATTTCGAAGATCTTTGGAAAAATTGAATAATGCTGTATTTTATATAAGGAACCCTGGAAAACAAGACACCAGACGTTTGAGGGAGGGAAAGAAAAAAAAATGTATACCTTACATTTGATAAATGGAAAAATTGAAAAATAAAAATCATGCTTGTTGTTGTTGTTGTTGTTAGTTGCGAAGTCATGTCTGACCCATCGTGACCCCATGGACAATGTTCGTCCAGGCCTTCCTGTTCTCTACCATCTTCTGGAGTCCATTTAAGCTCACGCCTACTGCTTCAGTGACTCCATCCAGCCACCTCATTCTCTGTCGTCCCCTTCTTTTATTGCCCTAAATCTTTCCCAGCATTAGGCTCTTCTCCAGTGAGTCCTTCCTTCTCATTAGGTGGCCAAAGTAATGGAGGTTTATTCTAATTTAAAAACTGACACCATTGCTTTACAAAGGAATACTGTAACAGCCATGTTGTGACAATTCCTCCTCTAGCAACAGCATAAATTCCACTGATAAGCTTCAGTAAGTTTCCAGAGATGATAGCAGAGCAAATACTGCACTGGATGGACGTCTGATTTACATACCTGCAGGCAGAAGGAGCTGGAATGGGGAACCCACATTGCCAAGATATATCCTGGCACTTGTTGTGTTGGAGTCAGGAAGAGTTCAGAAGGTTTTACTGGCGCTGTGCCAGGACTGGTCTTTCATTGAGGCAAATTGATAACACTATGTTCGAAATCCTTCTAGTGCTATCAAGCAAGCTGTATAAAATTATAAATGCTTAGGTTGATCTCATACACACTGGAGGAGGTGGGGAGAGAGAGTGGGGGGGGGGAAAGAGAGAGAAAGAGAGAGAGAGTTTCTTGGAATATACAACTAACAGCTGTTGTACACCTACTGAGCTGAAACCTTCCTATGACCCCAGGAATAGATCACTCATAGCTCCTGACATCTTTCACTGATTTCTTTCTGTACCTCCTTCTTCCTTCTCTTCCCTGTTCCGTCCATTATCCTCAGGTCTTCAGGCTTCTTCTCCAGAGTTTTTTGCACATGGCAGTGAAGGGCCTGTTCATATCTCTTCAGAGACCTCTAATTTATGGCCTAGGTGTAGACAAGAAAGATAACCTTTGCCATCAAGTTTCTCTGCCTAGCTCTTATCACAAGCATCCAAAATGTGTGAATTCAGGACCCAGGTCATATGATTTCTACAGCAGCAGTTGGCCTTCCATATTGTTTGAATTGACATAAGATCTGTAATGTCTGCCTCGATTCTATAATGCAATACTGTAGGTCGGTGTTGGCTAAAGAATTTAGATTCTGGAAAAATATCATTTTCCCCCCATTCTATTTGGTTTTTCAAGCTATTTTCTAGCTTTTAGATATAATTTGCTGAGAGATTGATGCTTGCTAAACTTTCAGAAGCCCGTTGTGACTGAAATGGAGCTGTTGGGACATTTTTGCAGTGGCCTTCCTCTTTAGTGGTTAGCAAAATCAGGGTAAATTGTGCATGATAAAATGTGCAAATTTGCTTAATTTGAATAATTTAAAGAGTATGGAACTTTAATTTTCCTTACCAAAGAATTTGGAGTGCTTAGGAAAAAAAAAAAAAGCCCTGTGAAATATATATCTTTCTAACTCTTTTTAAATTACTTTGTTTTGTAAATATGGCACACCATCATTGCAATCATATAAAACACTGTAAATAAAAATAAATGTAAAGTATAAATTTAACTACAATCTGCACATGTTTTCTTTCTTTGTTTTAAACATTGCTCCAACATTAATTATATGCCTCATGTTTTATGGATTTGGGTAAGAATTTTTTTTTCACCAGTTTCCCTTGCTATACAGTAGATAAACACAGAATATGTTAGGTCCTTGGTGCTCTCTGAGCTTATTTGTTTTGTTCCAGATGTTTCGTTACCCAAACTTGATAACATAATCAGAATAACAGATTAACTAACACTAGTTTGGGTAATGGAACATCAGCAAAAAAACAACCAAGCTCAGAGAACATTCAGGACACCCCATTTCAACCCTAAACTACAAATATTCTCATTTATTGGTACAGGATATGTTACATGTGCCAAAGGGATGTGCATCAAGAAGGGGTAATGGCTCTGCTAAGGATACTTGAGGATGCTGAGATGTTCCCATTGCCATCATCCAGCCTCTAGAAGTCAGCTTGATTTGGTGCTTCTCTAATGCATCTGGGATCCTATGAGCCGTGCCATCTAGGTATCTCAGCTGTGGTTGGGAAGGGATAGCAGAAGAGGGACACTGCCCAAGATTAAATTCAAGATAAACTTTGAACAATTGCTATCTCCAGTAGTTGCTCTCTTTTCTTTAGCAATTTTTCTAATCTTCTTTAGCTCATGGATGTATTCTTGTTGCCTTTTTAATGTCATTACTATTGTTTGAGTATGTTTTACTTCTTCTTTTTAACAGAATACAGACTTGGAAGGGCTTTGGAGGTCTTCTAGTCCAGCCCCCTGCTCAAGCAGGAGACTCTATACCATTCCAGACAAATGGTTATCTAATGTCTACTTAAAAACCTCCAGTTTTGGAGCACCCATAACATCTGGAGGCAACCTGTTCCACTGATTAATTGTTCTCCCGGTCAGGAAATTTCTCCTTAGTTCTAGGTTTTCTTCCCCTTGATTAATTTCCACCCATTGTTTCTTGTCCAGACTTCAGGTGCTTTTGAGAATTTTATACTGTTTAATTTATGAGTTTAATTTATGTTTTCCTTTAATATATTGGAAAAGCTTCCATGGTTGTCTGCCTGGACTTGTCCATATTGATCATTGAGTATGGCAAAAGGTTTTTAAGGGAATTATATTTCCAAAAACCAGCCCTTTGATGAAGGTTAGATGTTTCACTCCTTTGAAGTCCAGAAGTGCTGGACTAGGCCAACTGTAACACACACCCCCTCACACACACACAAACAAACACACACACACACACTTATGGCCAATACAACATTCATAGAAAAAGTTTCACAACTGAATTCTTTTCCTTTTGATAACAGATCTGACTCTGGCATCTCAAAATCTGTACAATGACATTTTCAAAGATCTTTTATCTGATTAAACTGGCGGCGATACAATTAATTGTCCCATAGGGATCTAAATCAATAAGTAGACACCACTGCTAGAGTATATGCAACACAGATTGTTTGCAGTATTGTCAGAACTTCTCTAGGTTTGCTCTGAGAAGGTAGAAAGAACCTGAGAAGACTCTGAAAATCTCCTTTCAAAGGGCAGATGGAGGGGGATGTTTTTAGATTGAGGTGCACTGCAACTCCCCATCAACCTGAACATATCTGCGGAAGATGTAGAGGGAACTTTTGACCTTGAAGAAGAACTCATTGGTCCCTACAAACCAACCTGCCAAATCAGCAGAACTTTGGTGACCCATTAACTGTCTCAGAGTGTGTAGGATGCTGGCACTGACATTGTTGAAAATGTAGAAGATCAGGCTGTGGCTGAAATATGTGTGACTCAGTTGAATGTGAATTGGAAGCAAAATTGGCTTCATTATACAATCAGCAAATGTTCATGGCTATGAACGTTTCTAGAATAAATCATCTCCGACTGTTATAGAATGGCTCCTTGTTTAGACAATATGCATTTTTTTTCAAGACAGCAAAATAGTTCTGTGTTCATATATATATAAAGAGAAGACAGCCCACTGCTCAAAAAGATCCTTCTCTGTGAAATATAACTTCTTTTAAACATACAGATCCAGAGTTGACAACAACAGGAGATAAAAATTTTTCCTATTCATCATTTTGCTCCCTTTTAGCCAGATTCAGAATTAGTTTATTCTCTGGAATAAACATAGAGTCCATCTGACCAGAAAGAATAATGAGTCTTTCCTACTCCTGATTCCTTGTCAAGAAGACCCAAAGGCTGCTCAGAATGAAATGATGCATTTTTATGCCCAATTCGTTGAAGGACAGAATGATGAGGCTTAAAGCGGTAGATTTGTAACAGGGGGGGGATGGATTTTGTCCAAAGCACACGGCTTTAATCTTTGGGAGATTCACAGCAAGCAATGACCAAAATCATTGGGTTTTGAAAATCCTGGGTGGCCATTTCGTAGACCTCTTGTTGTGATGAGGCCTTGATTTCCATGGGTGGGGATGTGTCTTGATATAGCACAGATAAACCTCTTGTCCAGTGTTCTTGGAAGGGCATGAAGGAGGAGATCACATCTGCAAACTAAAGGGTAAAAGTAAAGATGAAGGTTTCACCTGTCCGGTTGTGTCCGACTCTAGAAGGAAGTGCTCATCTGTTTCTTAGCCGAGGGAGCCAGCATTGTACAAAGACATTTCTTTGGTTGGGTGGCCAGAATGACTATACGCTAAGGCAGCAGTTCTCAACCTATGGGTTGCGACCCCATTTGGGGTCGATCGACCATTTCACGGGGGTCGCCAAGCAAGGCTGTCCGCCATTTTTTCCCCTTTTCCGGCGGGTGCCTTACCTCCCTTGGGCTGGGCCAGTTGGTGGTCGGCCTGCTCTGTCTCTGCCGCTTGCCAGCTACGCCTTGGCCAGCGCAGGGGGCGGAACCATGCATGTGCGGCGCTCCCGGGCAGGGAAAGTCCTTGACTTACAACTGGTTGGGTAGTCCTCGACTTATGACCGGTTTAGTCCTCGACTTACGACCGGTTTAGTCCGCGACTTACGACCGGTTTAGTCTTCGACTTATGACCGGTTGGGGGTCGCGGCATTAAAAAGGTTGAGAACCACTGCCCTAAGGCACACGGAACAGTGCTATCTTCCCACCAAAGTGGTACCTATTTATCTCCTCGCATTTGCACGCTTTTGAACTGCTACGTTGGCAGGAGCTGAGGCAAATAACGGGTGCTTGCCCCATTGCATGGCACCTGGGTCTCTAACCTGGACTGTCAGCTTTCCAGTTGACAAGCTCAGTGTCTTTAATCGCTGAGCTATCGTGCGCCCCCCTCTTCATTTTCAAACTAAGGAAACCTCAGACACATCACTAAAGTTTTCCACTTCACTTCCAAGGGGCCCAGATTACTCTTTACAGAGCAACCATATTTATTCACAAAATAACATTTGAGGTTCAGCAAAACACAGGAGAACAAGGTAGCTCAAGTCTACAATGTCTCAACGCAGGGATCATGGCTCTTTTTAAGTTTAATTAGACAGTAGTGCAGGGGTCTTCAAACTTGGCCCTTTTATGAGGAATTCTGGGAGTTGAAATCCACAAGTCATAAAAGGGCCAAGTTTGAAGATTCCTGGTTTAGTGGATTTTATGTGAGCCAGTGGTGGCCATCTATATGAACCAGACTCTCTTTGCTCATTTGTGAGGTTGGTTTAAGCACCTCCAGATGCTTAATCACCACTGGTCCAAGAGTCTTTATCATTGTAGAGTCTGTGTTTGTCAGAGGTACTGTATATGTGAATTTTTCCTGTTCACAAACATCCTATAAAGTTGGGATAATGTTGTGGTTAAGGTTTAGGACTTGCACTGGTCAGGCTACAGAGCGCGCTGGGTGACCTTCCATTTCAGCAACAACCTACATGAAAAGGAAGACTACAAATACAGTTAATAAATCAGCCGAATAAATCAATGTGCTGAAAGATATACCAAAAGATCCTTGTGTCAGGATTGTTGGCGTGTTTTGCTCGACTCATGTTAGGTCCTCCTGCTTGTTTCATTATCTGTAAAAGCAGCTTGTTTACAAGCGTTAATGTGTAGGCAGAAAAATTGTAAAAGCATCTCTGTGCTGTTTGTGTAACCGTTTACAAGGCAGCCTCCCCCTGATCTCAAAAGCAAGGTGCTAGTTGCATGGACACCCAATTTATCTGAAAAAAAGAAGTGTTTTTTCTCCTGTAGATTGAATGTGTTGTGTAAAAGCATCTCTGTGGTAGTGATAAAAAGAAATTAATCATTCTGCAAAATTGTTGCTATGCCGTGAGAGCAGGCCGAGAGTGAAGCTGCATAGCTCTCTTCTTCTGCATAAATGTTTATTGCTTGACTAAGTTTTCCCAAACCAAAATGGTCTTAAGTGGGGAAAAAAACATTGCTGGATCAATTAACATATTTCCTGATAGATGCTCCCTGTGTTGTCTAAATGCATAATTTTCTAGGCACAAATATATTATATTTCATGGATCTTGTAAGCAGGGGTCCTCAACCTTGGCAACTTTAAGACTTGTGGACTTCAACTCCCAGAATTCCTAAGCAAAGCTGGCTGAGGAATTCTGGGAGTTGAAGTCCACAAGTCTTAAAGTTGCCAAGGTTGAGAACCCCTGTTGTATGGACTTTTCATTTATGTTTCATTCTATCTATCTTGGTATTTGATACCAGGAAGATCTTCCATGAAGACAGAACTAATATCTGAGGCTGTTGTTCCAAACTTAGTGCCTTTTACTGTAGTTGCATGGTGGACCCACTGAAATGGCTGCTGTATACATGTTCAACACCTGAAGGGTGTGATCCCAGTGTGATTTCCTGGAAAAATGTTCGTCTGAACTTCTCCCACTAAAAATCTGCAGGTCAACTAAGACTCAGACTAAACCTGAGCAGCAATCTCTTCTTGACTGTCAGATATCAAGGAGTAAGGAAAATTTGGGCTACTGCTGCTGCTACCCACTCTGTCTAGTTTTCAGCCATTTCATTGCTCTTTGTTTCATGGCTTTGCAGTTGACTGGTTGTTGGGAGTTGACATAGCTGACATCTCCACCCGAAGAACTTGGCTCTCAGATGAACTCCTACACGAGGCATGTGTGATACTGAGGTTTTGGAAAAGTCCTTCAGAACAGGTCTTTTTTCATGTCTCCTTGACGGTTGTCCAGCACTTCAGATAGTCTTAACTCAACACAGCCAATGGCAGCCCATTAAGAATCAGAATAGAATATTCTCTTAGGCCCAGTTTTAGAGTTTATTCTCCAATAGAGAAAATTAGCGGCTCTTGCTAAGGCTACTTGGGAATTCTTCAGATCTCCTAAATTCTCAAATAGGCTTAGCAAAAGCCACATCTTTCAAGGCTAATTATTATTTCTATTAGCCATGAGGGTATATCATGGGGAGGGGAACAAGGACAAGGACAGCATCTGTGATGGACTTCTCTAGAAGGAAAGACCTGGTTTGACCTTGGTTGATCTTCAAGCCCAGATGTATGAATGCCTAACTCAGGGGTGTCAAACTCTCAATGTCACGTGACATGTCGCGACGTATCATGACTTTTTTGCCATTGCTGGCAATGGGGTGGGTGCAGTTTCGCTATGATGCATCCAGCCTGCGGGGCGGCAGTTTGACATCCCTGGCCTAACTGAATTCACTAAGCAAGTTAATCTCAGTCTGTCTCTTGAGATCAGTTGGGTAGCCACCAGCGAGAGAACCTAATTTCTGGAGCATCAAGTCTATTGCTATGGGGTTTTTTTTCAGTGCCAGGTGCTATCCATGCTGTTCTTTCAAATCTTTATATAATAATAATAAATAAAACTTGGAAAGGACCTTAGAGGTCATCGAGTCCAACCCCCTGCTCAGGCAGGAAACCCTACACCATTTCGGACAAATGGCTGTCCAGTCTCTTCTTAAAAACTTCCAGTGTTGGAGCATTCACCACTTCTGGAGGCAGGTTGTTCCATTGGTTAATTGTTCTAACTGTCAGGAAGTTTCTCCTTAGTTCTAGGTTGCTTCTCTCCTTGATTAGTTTAATGATCTTTGATATTCCTGTGCTGATAAAATCTAGATTATGCTTTGGGGCACATTAGATATTACATTTTATATCAGTTGCATGTATCTTCCATTTCTATGATGTTGCTTCTTTTCTTGTTCTCCATTGTCACTTGTTCTGGGGATGATTGGGGATGAGATAGATTTCAACACAGGCCAAATGAGCCTACTCTATATCTCTTAGGGTTGAGAAGGACCTTGACCTCCTGGCTTCCTTTCTCACCAAACATGTTGACAAACATAAGCAATTTAGCTGATGTGTTTTTGTTCTGGAAGAGCTCTCTGCAAATCTAATGGGGTTTAGATAAATGTAATTCTCAGGGACATGTGTGTGCAAAACCTCCAGCTTATGGAAGGTCTTTCACAGGCTTGGGCTGAGTCCTGTACATTGCATGAATGCAGGATGCTCACATTTTGAATGGTGCAAAGATATGTCACTGATTGAGATACATACTGTATACAGGTAGTCCTTCACTTAGGACCACAGTTGAGCCCAAAATTTCCTTTGCTAAGTGAGACAGTTATTAAGAGAGTTTTGTTCCATGTTACACCTTTCTTGCTACAGTTGGTATGTGAATCACTGCAATTGTTAAATTAGTAACTTGGTTGTTAAGTGAAACTGCCTTCCCCATTGACTTTGCTTGTCAGAAGGTCGCCAAAGAGGATTACATGACCTTGGGACAATGCAACGGTCATAAATATGAGCCAGTTGCCAAGCATTTGAATTTTGACCATGTGACCGTGGGAATGCTACAACAGGTGTAAATGTGAAAAATGCCCCAAAGTCACTTTTTTCAGTGCTGTTGTGACTTAGAATGTTCACCAAAAAAACCTGTTGTAATTCGAGGACTACCTGTAAACATTTTGTAGCATTTCAAAAGAATTGTGTCCAGTGTTTTTTCTTCTCTCAGTGTGTTTTATCTAAAGAAGTAAAGATAATGCTGGAGGTTGATCTTTGCTTTTGCAACATATCTTTTATTTTTGCTTTATTTCTCAGATGGAAAACCAAGTGTAGCCAGAAATCTGGTAGGGCCCCATGGAGGTGCCGTTCTTGAGATGTCAGACTAGAATGGTGGATGCTTGCTGGAAGAACAATCAAACACCTGTCTTTTAGATTAATGATGACATTTCCCAGAAACCATCTGCTGGGCCTTCTTATTCCCCGATCACAGTTAGTAATTTCTTTGGTGAGGTTCATCCAGGAACAATTGCTATTAAGATAAAATCTAGTCTCGCTCATAATCTTTCAATCAGGAGTCTTATTGAACTTCACATGAATTTCAAGATGGCTTCCAAGAAGACCGGGTGATAGGACTGTTGTCACATTGATGTAGAAGCTGTTCAAGGGGCCTGGCATCCTTCAGAGGTACTATTCCATATCTCTGGAAGAGAAGAGAAAGAGGGAGAGGTCACATGTGGTGGTTTCTTGATTGCAGTGACAAATATATCCTTCTGGTGGTTTCGAAGGTTTGAGCGTTTCATCAATAAATATCCAATCGACAATGATTCTAGGTGCCTCAGTGTAAGATTTATGATTCTTGAAAATCAGAACTGAGTATTTAAATGAATTTTTATGTAACAGCTCTGAGATTTCTCTACAACTGGAACAAAAATTGTTCATTAATTGGCTATAAGAACATGGCTGATCAATTAAAATTCATTTAAATCCATCCATCTTTTTGTATTGTAGAAGGAACTCCAGTTCAGCATTTAAAGCTGAATTGACAACATATGTAGATACAACAAGTTTCAAGAAGGGTTGCAATTTCCATATTTTTGCATCTTACCAAAACCTTGGTAGGATGCAAAAATGATACTAACATTTTTTTTTGTTAAGGCATTGACTGCAGAGTGAGATAAATATATTATTTCAGTATGAAGATAAGCCATCACTTATTTATTATAGAAAAAATTATCTGTGTTATAAAAACACAATGTAATAGCTTCAATAAATTAAGTTACCATTGTCTCTCACTTCTCTAATTTAAAGTTGCCCTTGATGGCTTAAATTATCCTGTCAATTAATCCACTGAAACATTAGTTGATAAAATTGCAGTCTGAAGGGATTAAAATTGCAGCTTCCTTTCTTAGAGAATGAAACTGTATTAAAGTGTCATTTTAATTGCCAGCCGCTAAGGACCTGTGCGCAAAACCAAGCTTCTTGGCTGTGGGGTTGAAACCGTATAATGCCATGCTTCCTTGTGATAGAAAATCATATCTTCTTACTTCCTGTCTACTCCCCGGATCATCTTTCTTGGATGCTTGGATGATTCCTCCTTCTTATCCAAGTCTTCAGGCTCTCCTTGGACATTTCTTCTTGGCTCTTAAGCAAACAGAAGGATGAGACCACGGCCAGCAGTTGGCAGATAACATTATGGAAGCCAAGTCAAGGTCATTAGCAACAGACATTCAGATGGAAATGACCCAAGGACAAATAATAATACTTTTCCAAATGCACCAAGAAGCATCAGCAAACCAGCATTCATTATTTTTTTTTAAAATGTGCTAATTTAGCAGACAATAGCAGATTATAGGATGCTTGGCTCAGTCCTCTACGGTTATGTACAAGTAGCATGTGCTGGGGAGGCAAATCCAATTTATAATTAGCTAATAAATCATACAAGTCATATTGAAGTGCAGGCTTTCTTTATTGGACGGCTGATTTAAGACTTAGCGTAGAGACATATGGCTTCTGGATGCTGGAATAGGAATTTCTGAAAGTCCTAACTGCTCCTGCTGTGAGTGGGCTCCACTGTCTGGGCTGCAGCTGAGGTTTGAGCAGATACCGCTCACATCACTGCAAGGTTGGCGTGCCAAATTGGAAGGGATTGGCAGAGAGTCTACCGGATACATCAGCTCCATTTAAGCCATGCAAAACTGTATCTGGTATATGTTTTTTCTCATGATGGGCAAGATCCAGCCCACAAAAGAGACCCTGGGGCAAGTGGGAGCATCACCTTCCCAGAAAACAGTAGGTCAGGAAGCCCTTAGACCATCAAGTCATCCTGCCAAATGCAAGCTGCCGCCTTTCATCTCTGCTTTCCTTAGAAAGTAATCATATTGTATCTTGTTGGGTCATAAAGAGCTTGATTTATTGAAGCCAATTCGTGAGCCACTAAATCATTTTGGTCAAATAGCTGCATTTCACGGGCTTTCGGCTTTATCCCATTAAAATTTCAACTCTGTAATATGCAATTATGTGTATACTCAAAGTTAAGATATTATTTTCGATGTAGGCAAAAAGGAAGTATAAATTTCTCCCCTTTAATTTGTAATATATTCAGGTTTGACAGTACTAATTTGCACTGCAAAGTAATTTGGACATCAGAAGCATATGTCAACATGAAAAGTAACTGCAGCTGGGTCTCTGGGGAGCCGGGCTTAAATCTGTCTAGTTGCAGATATAGCTGATGTGCTCATCTTCATTTTTGACCCAATAATGATAATTTATGAAACCTGCCTTTTCTTCTCCTGACAATTTGCTCCACTCAGGGAGCAAAGAAATAGGATCATCAGTCTTCTCCCTCTCCCCGGATTTCTTAGCGAAAGGGGAAGTTTCCTGATGAAGCATTTGATTCCCTCATTGTACATAGCATCCTTGCTTTTTATCCTAAGGCAATAAGACATAACACATCTGGAATTTGTTTATTGGGTTTGGTTTTCAGATGTTTGGTGGGTATCTGGGAAGCTTAGGTTGAAGAAAGGTCCTGAGCTCCGTGCCAGAATGTGGGATAGTATTTTGAGTATTTACAAATTCTGATTTCCAGTCCTCCATCATGATCTAAAACCATACTTTGTCAACTCTTCTGAACCAGGAAGTAGTAGTAGTAATAATAATAATAATAATAATAATAATAATAATAATAATAATAATAATAATAATAATAATAATAATAATAATAATAATAATAATAAAGTTGGAAGGGACCATGGAGGTCATCGAGTCCAACCCCCTGCTCAGGCAGGAACCCTACCCCATTTCAGACAAATGGCTGTCCAATCTCTTCTTAAAAACTTCCAGTGTTGGAGCATTCACCGCTTCTGGAGTCAGGTTGTTCCAATGGTTAATTGTTCTAACTGTCAGGAAGTTTCTCCTTAGTTCTAGGTTGCTTCTCTCCTTGATCAGTTTCCGTCCGTTGCTTCTTGTCCTGCCTTCAGGGGCTTTGGAGAATAGCTTGACTCCCTCTTCTTTGGGGCAGCCCCTGAGATATTGGAACACTGCTATCATGTCCCCCCTCGTCCTTCTCTTCATTAAACTCGACATACCCAATTCCAACAACCGTTCCTTACATGCTTTAGCCTCCAGTCCCCTAATCATCTTTGTTGCTCTTCTCTGTACTCTTTCTAGAGTCTCAGCATCTTTTTTACATCGTGGTGACCAAAACTGGATGCAGGATTCGAAGTGTGGCCTTACCAAGGCGTTGTAAAGTGATATTAACACTTCACGTGATCTTGATTCTATCCCTCTGTTAATGCAAATGCATTATGTGCAAATGCACATAATGTGCATTTATGTGCAAATGCACATTTCCACAAAACGTACAAGCCACATGCATGGATTTCTTTATCATATTACCTTCAGCTTCCTTCCAAAGCGGTGATCTACCTCTTCTGTCTTCCTATCCTTTTTTTGGGTTGGAGAAACTCCCTTCATTGCAATCTTAGTCAACGAATGCCTACGGAGATTCTCAATCATCCAGGTCATAATTGTCCCAAAGGTGCTTTTCAAAAGGCAACTGGACTTTCTTGTTTTTTTTCTTTGGAAATGTTTCGCTTCTCATCCAAAAAAAGCTTCTACAAAACTGAAGACGTTTTTTGGATGAGAAGTGAAAGATTTTTAAGGGGGGAAAAAAAGCAAGAAAGTCTGTTTGCCTTTTGGAAAAAAAACACATTTGGGACAACTACAGTATGACCTGGATGATTGAGAATCTCCATAGACATTCATTGGGCTTAGGCAATGAAATTTGCTAAATCCCTGACGTGAAAGCTAAAGGGCCCATCCCTATCTCCTTCCACCTCTGTCTGTCATTTTTACTGACATTTTTGAGGTAAGCTTTGGGTTGTGCAGAGGACAAGACCAGACAATTTAAGTGGTTTGTGATTGACGCCTTCATTGCATTTTTCTCTAATGAAAACCTGGTCCCAGATTTCTTTCTTTCCAACTTGCAAAGCATTTGCCTTGGGTGGACGCTCCACAGCTGCAATATCAAATAAGGGATTGGCCTCATCCTGAACAGGACAAAGTGATTCCGCTTCAATAGGCTGGTCAGATCGGAGTGAAAGTAAAATGAGTCTCCTATTCAGTGGAGCTGCAGAGAATTTTAGAGATCTAGATAACAAGGCCTGGGCTGTAAACCTACAGGGCAATAACAAGCATAACATGACTTTAAAAATAGTTAAATTAAATTAATAATAATAATAATCAGAATAGAGCTGGAAGGGGCCTTGGAGGTCTTCTAGTTCCTAACACTGCAGTAATTTCAGATTATTTGAGACTTCTCTGTGCAAAGAAATGTATTGACTTACATCAGTTCATTCAGTGGCCATTCTAAGGCAGAAGTCCCCAACATTTGGGGCACCAGGGACCGGTTATGTGGAGAAAGGTTTTCAGAGGACCGGAGGGGGTATGGTTTGTGTGCTGCCTGCATCCCGCGGATGGGGCTTTGCTTGTTTGTGCGGACCGGTTTCTGGCATGCCATGGCTCAGTGCCGGTCCACAGACCGGGGGTTGGGAACCCCTCTTCTGAGGTACAAGGCCACTGAAAAAAGTGACTTATGACCGTTTTTTACACTTACAACTGTTGCAGCATCCCCATGGTCACATGATCAAACTTCAGATGGTTGGCAACTGGCATATATTTATGATGGTTGCCGTGTCCCGGTGTCATGTGATCCCCTATTGCGACTGTCTGACAAACAAGGTCAATGGGGAAGCCAGGTTCACTTATCAACTGCAGTGATTCACTTAACAATTGTGGCAAGACAGGTCATAAAAATGGGGCAAAAATTACCTAACTGTCTTGTTTAGCAACAGAAAAGTTGGGCTCCATTGTCATAAGTTGAGGACTATCTGTAGTAATGGCTTAAGATTTCTGGTTACTTGTGAACTAAGCTTCTGTTGAAACGGAGAAGAAGCAAAGTTGAAAAATAATGGCTCACAGCTTCAGTTGGCAGAAACACATAAGGTGTGTCACGGTGACCAAATGTTCTGATATCTCCGAAGCTTGTTCAGGTGGGATGACCTGTTTTCCTTCTTTTTCTCTCCATAGTCTCCCAACGTTCATAACTACCCAGATATGGAAGCCGTACCCCTCTTGCTGAACACCATGAAGGCAGATCCAGAAGAAGATGCCTTGTGCACGGATCATTTCCAGACGCAGACGGAGCCGGTGGACTTGTCCATCAACAAAGCACGATCCTCCCCTCTTGCCACCTCATCTTCACCAGTATCCATCACAGCCTCTGCGCTGTCCCCTTCTTCCACTTCAACGTCTTCTAGTCGGCCAGCTTCGTCCCCAACGGTGATAACCTCGGTGGCATCAGCAGCATCGGCACCATCAGTATTAACTCCAGGTCCGCTTGTGGCATCTGCCTCGGGTGTTGGAGGGCAGCAGTTTTTGCACATAATCCACCCGGTTCCACCTTCCAGCCCCATGAACCTACAGACCAACAAAATGAGTCACGTCCACCGCATTCCTGTGGTGGTGCAGTCGGTACCGGTGGTCTACACTGCGGTGAGATCACCAGGGAATGTCAATAACACTATAGTAGTACCACTACTAGAGGACGGGAGAAGTCATATCAAAGGTAAGAAGATCTCTTACAAAATAGGCTTCTAGAGAAGCACAATGGAAGAAAGCCTCCTGAATCATTCCCATTTACTCATGATTTGAAAACCAACCAAAAAGTCTTCTTCTTCCATGTCTAGATCCAACTTGAAGCTGTCAGAGTGAAGCCACCTTCTTGGCTTTATTGTTGGCCACAAATAAGTCATTATCAGTCCATGTTTCTGGTAGTAACTGACATACCAGCAGATGGGCCAAGCTCTGGGTCTCTTCACATTCACATACTGTAGTGTGTTGTTATCCACTAAGAGCCTCCACTTGAGTATATTAGTTTTATATTTAGGCACTCCAAATCTCAACATAGTCAGGGTCCTCCAAGAAGTATAAGGAAGATCGATTTTTCAGCCATATCTTCCTTCCTCCATCTTTTTATTCAGTTTTGTTCTTGATTCTCAATTTTGTTCACAAACCAAAGATGAATGTGTATTAACTGCTCTTTGGGCCAGTTATTGGAGAGACTAGCTAATGAGCCACACAGATGATATACCAGAGCAGTGATGGCGAACCTTTTAGAGACCGAGTGCCCAAACTACAACCCAAAATCCACTTATGCATCGTCGGGTGCCGGATGGGTGTGGCCCATTGGGTGGCCGTGGTTGCGGTGGTAACAGCAGACTGGGTGGGACTAAAAAGTTCAATCAATCAATTCCAACTTTGCAAGATCTTTTTTTTTCCGTGAGAAGTTGAAATTGACTGATTGATTGAACCTTTTTTTTTTTTGTACATGGCGGCGGAGGCCTAAAGCAAAAAGGTTTTATAAAACCCAGCTGAAGGCCTAGGACTGGGGCGACGGCGCGTGTGCCCACAGAGAGGGCTCTGAGTGCCGCCTCTGGCACCCGTGCCATAGGTTCGCCACCACTGTACCAGAGTATTTATAACTCGGTTTCCAAGTGGAACTTTTTGAATTCATGTGCTGCCATTGCTATGAATTCCCTTGGTGCTTTAGATAAATTCCTAGCTTGTGCCTTTCTTGCCTCTACATTGGGGCTAATAGAGTTGATTTATCTTACAGGTTTGTGGTGAGAATTGTTGTAAGAAAATGCATGTGCATGCCTGCTCACAATGTAGTCTTTATACGAAATAAATTGTGATTAGCAGTACTTTCGGAATAGTGGGAGTGTAAGCAAGTTTTACTCTGCTAGTCATAGCCAATTTTAGGGGCAGTGCCCGTCTCTGTTTCTAGGCCATTGAGCCAGCACTGTCCAAAGACATTTCCGCAATCCTGCCGCAGTACAGAGCATGCGATGAAACACGGAGCACTGTTACTTTCCCACTGAAGTGGTACCTATTTATCTACTCGCTTTCGAACTGCTGTGTTGGCAAGAGCTGGGGCAAGGACAGGAGCTCACCTGTCATGTGGTATTTGGGTCTCAAACCTGGGCTGCTGGCTTTCCAGTGATAAACCCAGTGTCTTAACCACTGAGTCCTCGCACCATCCCTCTATTGGAGGAGTGGGGAGGCCAAATGTGTTGACTGCAAGAATAGAAGCATGGAGTTTGCACCACAATGTCACCATGCACTTGGTGTAGAATGCCTGTGGATTATCTTTTAAAATTGCCTGGTAGATTAGATGGAAGGAATTGTCATCAGATTTGAAGATGGAAATTTAGGCCTATTGTCTAAGCAGCAAAATAATAATAATAATCAAAATGACTTCAACAGATTTGAACATTTGACCAAATCTAGCATGGTAACTAATGATGTCAGGTCCTTCACCTGGGTAGGAAAACACCAAATTACAGGGAGAATACGGCATTCTGAGGCTGGCTTAGCGGATTCTAGAACTGAGCAAGGAGATCTGAACGTATAGCCTCTTATCTGCTTTACCATTGCAGAAAGGACTTACACATGTATGCAGTCCACCAAATGTTAGGAGAAAAATCAGATGGACATTTTATTGAACATTTCTGTGTTCCACAAGATAGATGAACCTTGAAGTAAGACATTTGTAGGCCTGCTGGTTTTGATGTGATTCCAGATGTGTTGCTCTAAGAATCTATGGAGATTCTCAATCATCCAGGTCACAATTGTTCCAAAGCTGCTTTTTTTTCCAAAAGGCAAAATGAAATTCAATGGTGAAAAAAGTAAGGTTCTACATTTAGGCAAGAAAAACCAAATGTACAGGTATAGTATAGGGGGTACCTTGCTCAATAGTAGTAACCGTGAGAGGGATCTCGGACTCCTAGTGGAAAATCATTTAAATATGAGCCAGCCGTGTGCTGCAGCTGCCAAAAAAGCCAACACAGTGCTAGGCTGCATTAACAGAGGGATAGAATCAAGATCACGTGAAGTATTAATACCACTTTACAATGCCTTGGTAAGGCCACACTTGGAATACTGCATCCAGTTTTGGTCACCATGATGTAAAAAAGATGTTGAGACTCTAGAAANACTGGAAGTTTTTAAGAAGAAACTGGACAGCCATTTGTCCAAAATGGTATAGGGTTTCCTGCCTGAGCAGGGGGTTGGACTAGATGACCTCCAAGGTCCCTTCCAACTTTATTATTATTATTATTATTATTATTATTATTATTATTATTATTATTATTATTATTATTATTATTATTATTATTATTATTATTATTATTATATCCTGCTTCTTCCTTGTGCATAGTATATATAAAGATACGGAAGTATATTTCCATACATTTCTTTACTTTTTCTCACTGTGAGCACCATCCAGGAGTAGAAAATAAAGTAATTTCAACCATGATTTCTTGCTATATTTTAATAAAATCCAGCACTCCAAGAAAAGGGGTGATACAAATCTGCTCTAAGAGTATCCACCCAAAAAAAAGGTACATGTAACAATCTTGAAATTATTTTTCATTTGCCTTCACGTTAATTTTCACTGTGATGGTAATTATATACTGCTGCTCTTGCTTCTACTAGCAAGCATTTGTGAATTTTGTAAACGTATTCCTAAATCTTCAGAATTTATTTTCCTTCTCAATTCCTAGATGTCTTTCTGAAGTGCAGCTCTATAATGTGCAAAGATTATTTGAATTCCTTCTGGTCTCTGGGTGTATAATCCTGACTTTATAATGGGCAGTAGAACATTTGTGTTGAGATCACCGGTACGCTGTGACATACCATTAGAATTTGTCCAAAATTATCCCATGAGCTGAATGGAGGCTCAAGTCTGAATTTTCCTAGTTCTTCCTAAATGCAAAAGTTCTGATCACAGGCATGCCTCTTAAAGGCCAGTGTTTACCTCTAGAAGACCCTCTGAAATTTTATTTTCCCCAGGATAAAATTTGCATTCTGACTGCCATCCACAGATATTCAATTTATATTGAGACCTTGGCTAATCTTTTGTCTATTGTACCCTTTTATAGACATCTATATGAGCTTCTCACAAGGGAATAGAAATATAACCAGCACAATCATGTTCTTTTCGCTTGCATTTGACACTTTGGAAACTCTTTTGAGGCAGATCATACATCTTGGCTAAAGACTTAGTTCCATAAAAGGGGAAGTGATCCCTATTGGCCCAGATGGTGTGATGTCACAGAATGTTTACTAATCTCTCACTTGTGGTGGGGATACTCACAAAGACTAGCTTTGAGAACTGGGAGTGACCTCAGCTGACAAAATATCTGCAAGTCTTAGAGACAGAAAAAGCAGCCAGGTTTTTGTTAGATATTTTTAGGAAAGTCTTGGCTGAAAAGCTGCACGTTGAGTCCCTGCTCAAAGCTGTAATTGCTTTTCTTCCCTCTGGCTTTGCTTTATGTTCCAGGGTGAATCGGTTATAAATTAGATACTTGATGTGATTTAGGTCTTGACACTCTCAAGAATTCCGCTTCCTGTAAATAAGTGTGAATTCAGCAGTATTCCACTCAAAATGAAAAAGGCTTCAGATTTTTGTGGAGTAAAAATGATCTCCGTGGATGTGTGTTTGAATTATGTGTAGGTTATCCTTTTTCGATGGGTCTTTATGGCTGATAGGAACCCAGGACATCCACAAACAATGCCTTGGTTCAGAGGTACTGCAAGCACAGGCTGATGGAGAGAAGGATATGGATGATGTCCTGAATCTCAGAAGGCTAAGGTGGAAAGTGACAAAATGTAAGCCTGGGGGCTGAGCCCTCTTTTCAGAGGTTGCACCAGAGCACATTGCTAAGCTGCAATGTCCTGTTAAATCTCCATAAAGGCCTGAAAAACTAGAGTATGTGTAATCTTGCTATAAATTGTAATAAAAATTATTCGGTAGACACGGTATTATGGCCATTAAGTTCACGGCCGTTGCTGCTGTGTACATAAAGTTTTATGGAATAAATTGAGCGTTTTTTTCTCCCCATTCTGAAGCAAGCTGCTTTTGATTTAAACTTTGATTGGTGATTGTCAACCATTTTCCTAAGAGCAAGATCATTCATCATGACATTCAGTAAGAAAAAAAGAAGAAGAAGAAGGAGAAAAAGAAGGAGGAGGAGGAGGAGGAGGAGGAGGAGGAGGAGGAGGAGGAGGGAAGGGAAGAAAGCTCTGAGTATTTTCTCCATGTTGAAGCGCAAAGAAAAGCTGCACACATTTTTCGGCTATAAGAAGATCAGAGTCAGAATCAAAATAGAGCTGGAAGGGACCTTGGAGTTTTTCTAGTTCAGTGGTGGCAAATCTATGGCACACGTGCCAGGGGTGGCACTCAGAGCCCTCTCTGTGGGCATGCATGCCGTCGCCCCAGCCTCACCTTCCCCTGCAGTCCCTTCTCACCAGCAGCCCCCCTGGAGGATAGTCGCCCCCGAGCACAGCCTGTGCAGAGCAGTGCAGCCAAGGACATGGCAGCCGGGCAGTGGGGATAAGACACCTCCCTTGTGCCCTGTCGCCCGCAGATGATGCTGCGGGGTGCGGATGGAGGGCATGGCTGCCATGGTGCTGCTGGCCCGCCTGGGCGATCTGCTGCTGCGGGCCATGGAGGCAGTGGATGGCCCTGTGGGTGGGTGGGGGGCGGAGAGGGGGCAGGGGCGGTTTTGGGGCACTCAGTCTCTAAAAGGTTCACCATCACTGTCCTAGTCCAACCCCTTGCTCGAGCAGGAGACTCTATACCATTTCAGGCAGGTGGCTGTCCAGTGATGGAGCTCTTATACCTTAAACTCTGCTCTTATGCCTCTTCCCTCTCTCCCAAAACATTTGATCAAAATCTTCTCTAGTATAGTCAACGGCTACCCATTTTCTTCCTCACTTTGGAAGATTTCAGTGATTAATTCCATTAATCTAAATGTTTGGGAGTTAAGGGGCATGCGTGGACACACTCTACAAAGTAACAGAAGGAGTCTTAACAAAGAAAAGAGGATGACAAAAGAGATGTTGTTTGCGTGTCTCCAAAGCACCTGATCTCTCACAGGTTATATTAGTTGTACCTCAGCATAGCATCTATTCTCACTGGGTTCAGTCAGGATACTTTGTCTCTCTTTGTAGATATTTTAAGGAAATGTTTGTCTGTTTATTATGATCTTAATCTGCTATGCTCCTCAGGGACTCCTGGCAGTATGGGTTGCAAAGAACATTAATTTTATCCTTTTTTTCTGCATTATCCCTCTGAGCCTAGCAATGAAATTCTGCCTTCATTTTCTTGGTGAAAAAATGAAATTAGACCAAGAAATTTACTACCAAAGTGCTGGTAGATTTTTTTTTGTTCTGTGCTAAAGTAATGGATTTGCACTGCTTAAATGTCCAATCTCGATTTGAATACAGAGGGACCTGTGCATTACGGGGAATTTGGATACATAATTTGGATGCCTCAAAGATGTTTGTTAAGATACTGGTTAAGCTTGGGGGTGGGGTGTAGAGGGAGAAAGAGTCACTAGGAACATATAAAGTCAAAGAGCCTTCCATACTCTATCCAGTATTCTTCTTCTGAGCTGCAAGTATGGTATCTGTCTATTTTCTCGGTATCTTGGTTATTCTAAGCTCATCTTTTAATTTAGGTGCCCTTTATAAAGTTCTCAAGGACCTCAGGGTTCCAAGACCCTACATCATAGCTTCTTAAAAGACAATGAAGTAAATTTTAGTTCTTAGAATTATGTATTTATTGAGGTTTTTAATTCAGATACCTTCTTGGATAAAAGCTCATCATAGTGATGAGCTCAACCTTTTTTTTCTTATTTTGGAAGTTCAACCTTGGCAAAGATCTCCTAGCTTATTAAGACACCATCTGGCCTGACATCCAAGCAGAGAAGCTTTATTGGCTCATGAGCAGATCAGATTTTGCCTAGGTAGGTGGTTAAGCATGGATACCCTTTCCTTGCCAAATGGTGGGCCTGGAGCCTCATCCCAATCAATGTTACCTGAATTACAACTGACTGGCATTGAGGAATTTTAGGAACAATGCCCAGAAAGCACCATCCTACTCATCCCTTCTGAATGAACAAAGAGAAGAATGCAGGGAAGCAGATTGTTTCTCTGATATCCCAGCCAAAAGGAAGTCCATCAGCCTGGTTGGAGATCTGAGTGGAAGAATGCATAGAGATTCCAAGATTTAAGAATGAAGTTGGTTGCTAGTTCAGAAAAACATGTACTTTTGTGCCATAGGGTGGATGTATCAGTTTAGGGAAAGTAGATATTAAACACCTGCATGAGCACTCTGATGATGGAGAATGTCATTCTTCTCCATCTTTGGGGCATACTTCTGAAATAAAAGTTTAGAGTCTTCTGTTTTGCATCTTTCTTCCTTCCTTCCTTCCTTCCTTCCTTCCTTCCTTCCTTCCTTCCACCCTCCCTCCCTCCCTCCCTCCCTCCCTCCCCGGTTATGCATCTCTGAAGTCCCATCAGATGACAATATTTAAGGGAAGGGATCTTGAGAGCATCTCCCTTGTCTGACTGGGTCTATGACAATTCACCGTGGCCAACTCGCCATGGCCACCTCTTTTTTAATTTATTTTAAATAATGAAATAGAATTGTTAAACTGTTCTGCAGTCAGATGTCCCATGGCAAGTTGGCCATGTTGAATTGGCTGTGGAGAATTGGCTTCAGCAAGTTGGCCACGGCCATTCCTTTCTGACCTGGTAGGATAATCAAATATCCTCAAGGAGAGGCAGCCCTGCAAATAAACTTTCCCCATGCCATTTAAGGCTTAAAGCTGATAATTAACACCTTGAATTTCATCAGAAGAACTCCTGGATAAGATTTGCTTCCATTCTATTTGGTAATGCCGAGGCAGTTTGTGGGAATTAATCATCCACGATGGCTGTTAGTGATGTCCATAATGATGTATTAAGCATTTTGATGCCTTAAGTTCATTAGCATTCATCATGTCTGATCCACCACAGTCATGCTAATTTTAACATTCAAGGTTTGGGAGTACCTTACTTTGTTTCTATATTCCAGAGCTTATTCTACTGATTTTTGCTGAGAGATCAAGTCCTATCTAAAAACTCACCCATGGCAAGACAGAACTACTTAGAGTGTAGTCCTGCTTGAAGATCTAAGAGGGGGGGGGGGAAAGTGCTCAATTAATGGTTTGAATGTCCTTAGATTTTCTGCAGATCAATAGGAGACAACAAATGTATCTAGGTCTGCAGAACAACTTTTACCATGCTTTGTACAACTTACAAATTTTTTTTTGTAGCTGAAAACATTGTTGTTCATGGGTCTGAGGTGGTATGAAACCTCTCTTTGGAAAATGTGGTTTTTGAGGGATCATTCATACTTGCATGTATCATGGAATTTCCTAGGCCAATGGTTATATTAATGCAGCACCTTAAGAGGTGGGCATCCTATCACCTTTCTAAGTTGCTTTGGATTCCATAATTACATAAATGAGACCAATGGAATGATCTGGAGATGTCGCCCAAGAACTGGTTAAGCAAAATGCCTATGGAGATTCTCAATGGGTTAAGCAGCTTCCTGTTATATCTGGATTCTAAGAACTACAAGATGGATCTTCTGTCTTCCAAATAAAGGTCCCTGGGCAAATAATTGCTTTCTTTTCAATCTACTATATGAAAGAAATTATCATTTAAAAGTTTTCTCTGTATAAAAATTATTCAGAGAATAATTATTCCCTTTCTATAGATGAGGAACATAGCCTGAGGATAAAAGGGTGAAGTTCTCAAGATCTTCTCAAGAAGTTCAACCATTGCAGTTAAACTGAAACCCACTGTTTGTGGATGGACCCCAGCAGACTGTCTCCAAGATATTGTGGATAATGAATGCTCACTATTGAAGCAGCCTCCTTTTGTAGTTATACTTTTCCTCTTGTGCTTAGTTCTTGATTAGTACTCCAATACTGCCATTATTAATTTAGTGAGGAAAAAATAGCCCAAGCACTTTATAGAATTTCTCCTCTCATTATTCTCTCAGTGCAAGAAATAGAAGATTTCCCATAGGTTGTAAATTCTATTCATGATAACTTTAGCGGATATCTGAAAAACTTGCAAGCTCAAAGATTAATCAAACTATCCAAATACAAATCAAAGCTGTTTATCTTAGTTTTCAATAATGCCCAGAGGATTGAAGAGAAGTATATAAAAAGACAGGGACACTTTCAATTTTTTGAAAAATAAATCTGAAATAAATATTCCTGAACAGAGTTCTTTTCTCTGAAAATAGAAAAAAAATAGTATTTTTGTCCTTTATAACCTGAATGCCAAAGCTTTGCCTATTGGAGAGGGTGGGAGGAGGGGTATAATACTACAAATCCCAGAATTTCCACTTAGAGTGAACAAAATGTGGTACAAGAAATGTATAAAAGGTTATAGCTGGCCTAGAATATAAGACACCTATAATGCCAGGTTAAGGTTAGATTTGTAGTTGTAGGAGTTAGAATTAGCTGACCACCAGATGGCACCAAAGATCTGCTCGGGATCCCTTTTCTGCCACCTACTGACTGTATAGATCTGTGCAGCCCATTTGTAACTGTCCCCCTCTTCCTTTCTTAAAGGTAAGGTTCTTCCACTCATTCTGAGGAAAGCCATCTTCTCCAGCACCGGAGATAGAGAATCCACCAATGGGTTAGCTCTGCCTTCCTGCCCATTAGACCAAGTCAGCCAAACTTGCCATGCCCGTCCTTGGGTAAGCCACTCCCAGTCTTGACTTGGTCTTCAGCCCAAACGGATGTGACAAGTTTTGCTCCCAGTCTAAGGCAGGTAGTAGCCGTCTTCTGCTTCTGAAATTAAGGAGTCTCCTCTCTTCCATCATTTGGTATCTTTCTTTTATTATCTTGTGCTCACCTACTAAAAAACAGATAAGTTGAAGAAAGAAATTCTGCAATAGTGGTGAGTCAAGGGATAGGAAGGTAGCCATGGCATAGCTTGCCTCAGTTTTCCCACTTCATCTGCTGTAGAAAGAGAATTAAACCCTGAGGGAGGTGTGAAAAGAGAAAAGACAAGCTGGGCTGGTGGAGGACCAGACTGAGTGGGCAGCTGGTCTCTGCTTGTCTGAGGAGTATGTCCAAAGCATAATTTTCTCTAGATAAAAGATTTCTCAGAATCTTTGCATTAATCACACATAAAACAACTGAGACTGGAGGGTTTTTTTTTATTTTGCCCCTTTGGATAGTCTTAAACCTGACCTATTTGGGTTTCTTGACAGGTACCGTATTCTGAACTAGAAACTGTCTGCAGAAACCAGGTTTATACATGCTGTGAAGATAAAGTGCAGTGGGCTAATCTGCAGTTCTTGAACCCAGGCTGTGTTAAGTAGAGCAGCTTGTTGCTTTATCCTCCTTTCAGAGGGGTTTCATGAATTCTCTCTCCAAATCTTCTCCAACAGCAGAGCTGCCATCCTCAGCACAATCATCTCAAGAAGTTCTGTGGTCTTCTTGGAGGAGAAACATCCCCAGAAGATACTTATGTTCAGATGGTCAGCAAAGCATCCCTCTGAGGATTTACACATCCTAGACCTCTATAATGCTACCCCCTGATATGACTTTCCTTACTCAATTCCTAACATCAGTAGCCAGTGATAGGGGCCAGAGCTGTAGCAGAGCTCCACAAAGTGACAACAGTCCTTGGTCGTGATTGATGTTCAGTATATGGAGATGGGAGAAAGTGAAGGTAGCATCAGAGCTGTGGGTTCCAGCCAGGGGTTCATGTTTCACAACACTTTTAATTTGGCCCCAGCATTGATTTGATGTTTCCTTCTGTATCTGTGTTCAACATAAGGCTGTACTTATAGGCATGAATATTTCCCTGAAATCTCTTTTTCCAAGCTGGGTAGGTGAGCTTGAATCTGCTGTCCCTTAGCTGAAAATGGATGAGGCAATAAGAGTGATTTAGGAAAACTCTTTTTTTGTCTCAGATAATTTCTAACTGTGACATCTTAGCTTTAGGCTTCTGACTTTTATGTTCTCATCCTAAATTTTGCAAACATTTGACCATTCAAAAAAATACCATGGAAAGGGAAGTACAAGGAAGTGTCACTTGTCACCCAATGGCCTCACACCCTGATTGCCAAGGGTGGCATTGCATGAGACCCTATCCCCCAAAGAGTGAGGCAGGGGTCCATTTGGGGGAGGAGAGAACGGGGTGTTTACAAGATAAAAGTGCTTTTTTTGTCCTACACTTCTCTGGTGCAAAAGATCAGGATCACACATGAAGTTCCAATTAAACTAATTTATTACTAATCATGCATATGCACAGAAAACTATTCAACTAATGGTTAGCACTACTTGATGTTAAATATGGATCACTGGAATTCAAGAGGGGTTGGATTCAGCCCATTTGTGGCTATGTCAAGACTCTAGGCTGATTGCTCTCTTGACTCCTCCACCAGGTTCTACCACTTTCTTCTCCTAATCACATCTGCATCCCCAAAATATTTGGGCTCACCTACTGAGAAGGACCTTGGAAATCTCCTGTGTTCTCCAGCAGACTCTTATGTCCTCCAGCACATCCTTTTCTTACTACCCATAAAAGTAGTAGTGGAAAAGATTGGATGCTGTTGGAAGAACACCAATCAGGAGTGTGCAGACAACTCCAAGGATGGTGCTGGGAGAGTAGAAAAATCTAATTATGCATAGCCAGTTCATCATGTTCTGTCAGCTGAATCTGCTTATTAGTAGCTTAATTAGAAACTTCAGTGTCATTTCACAAGGTAGCTTATTGATATTTATATCATGTATAAATATCACAGGCACAATCCATTATGGAGGATTAAAGGTAGATGTTTAAAATTTTCACATGTATTTTTTCCCCTCTTGGTAATGTAGAAAGGTATAAACAGTGGAGCCCACTAGGGATCTGTGTTTTTTAACTTCATAAATATTCTGGAGTATAGAACCGAGGTAATAATCCCACGTCACTTATGGGTGTTAAAACGAGAAGGGGACAAAATGGAATTCAAAACAATGAGAATGCAGTGAACATGAGGTTGGCAAATGTGGTGTGGTGAAAGGAAGCATAAAGCTAATGATGATCGGCTTGAGAACCAACTTACAAGGAAACAAAAGCAATAGAAATGCTGGTGGAGGACTTGTGTTCTGTGTTAGGAAAAAAGGCCCACAGCTGCCCCAGACATCCAAGGAGATGATGGGGTGGGATTCTTGGAGAATGAAGGTTAAAATAAAAGGAAGAATGAATGAAGGTATTGTCACTGGTGCAATCTATGAGCAACTATCCAGCTATGGGGGACATTTTCCAGAGATAGGAAACAATTGTTCTGGAATGCTTGAATTTTTCCTCTTAGAAATGAGAGATTCCTTGGATTTCAGGAAGGTAGATTTTTACCATGTCAAAAGGGCTGCAGCTGCCAAAACAAGAACAACAACAATATAATCCTAGGCTGCATTAACAGAGGGATCGAATCAAGATCACGCGATATATATAAATATATATAAATATTGAGACTCTAGAAAGAGTGCAGAGAAGAGCAACAAAGATTATTAGGGAACTGAAGACTAAAACATACGAAGAATGGTTGCAAGAATTAGGTATTTCTGGTTTAATGAAAATAAGTGACATGATAGCAGTGTTCCAATATCTCAGGGGTTTCCCCAAAGAAGAGGAAGTCAACCTATTCTCCAAAAAACCAGAAGGCAGGACAAGAAGCAATGGATGGAAACTAATCAAGGAGAGATCCAACTTAGAACTAAGAAGAAATTTCCTAACAGTGAGAGCATGTAATCAGTGGAATGACTTGCCTCCAGAAGTTATGGGTGCTCCAACACTGGAGGTTTTAAAGAAGAGATTGGGCAACCATTTGTCTTGGCTGCAGGACAGGCTGGCCAGTGCATGCATGTGTGTGCACACACACACCTACTCATTCTAGCGCTGCGGCCGTGGAGTGCTCAAATAGGATACCATGCCACAGGGCACAAAACCGGGCTGCCGCTGCACTACAGCACACAAAACTGGGCCACTGCCATGCCTCGGGGCATGAAAACGTGACACCAGTGTGCCACAGGACACGAAAATGGGATGCTGCTGTGCTGCCACATGTGAAAACGGGATGACACCACACGGGGCGTGAAAATGGGCTGCTGCCATGCTGCAGGGCGCAAAAACAGGCACCACCATGGGGCTCAGAAATGGGGCGTTGCACTGTGCAAGAACAGGGCAGGGCTAGCGAGTATCACATGGGCGCTAGCTCTGCCCCATTTGCATCATGCACATGCACAGAGCCCCATGTGTGTACATGTTTAAAATACTTCCTTTCCCTCTGGTCCGCCAACCGAGAAAGGTTGGTGACCTCTGGTTTAGGGTTTCCAGCCTGAGCAGGGGGTTGGACTAGAAGACCTCCGAGGTCCCTTTCAACTCTATTATTCTGTTCAGAAGAAAAGGAGTGTAGGAAGAGTAAAAAAAAAACACAATGAAAGGCACTCTGGCCACACATCAAATAGAAAGTGAGGTTCTAATTTCTCTCAAAGTACAGGGTCAGCCAGTACAGATGTATCTAGGAAGCGCTTCTTTGGAAAGTAGAATTGGCAAATGTAAAATAATGTAATGGCCACAATTTGGAGAGTTTTAGAAGGATATCATTGACCTTTTTCATAGGAGGTCTGCGTCCCAGTGGAGGAAATGGGTATCGCTCAGGGCTGTAAATGGGCAAGAGAACAATCCCATTCAATTTGGCCCATGGGCTGTCTGCTGGCACCAGGTTGACCAATGCAGAATGATACGTCAGACTAAATCAGAGGCACAGCTAGATCATCTTGACCTGATCCTAAAGTAAGAAAAGAAAAACCTGTGCATATGAAGTCCCTGAGATATGATGTCCTGGTCCCATCACTTGGTCAAAATATATCACTTAGAACAGAACATAGAATATCAGAGTTAGAAAAGATCTTGTAGGTCTTCTAGTCCAACCTACTGCTCAAGCAGAAGACCCTGTACCATTTCACACCACTTCAAGCAGGACACCCTATACCAGGGATAGGCAACCTTGGCTCTTTTATGACTCGTGGACTTCAACTCCCAGAATTCCTGAGTCAACCATGCTGAGGGGAAAGGGAGAGGTTTCCATGCTGAGCCATGCTGGCTGAGGAATTCTGGGAGTTGAAGTCCACGAGTCATAAAAGAGCCAAAGTTGCCTACCCCTGCCCTGCCCTATACCATGTCCAGTCTTAAAACCGTCCAGCGATGGGGCACCCACAACTTCTGAAGGCAAGCTGTTCTACTGGTTGATTGCTCTCACTGTCAGGAAATTCCTCCTTAGTTCTAGGTTGGACCTGTCTTTGATTAGTACCTTCCTTAATACTTAACACCTTTCTTAATACTTAATGCCTTCCTTAATACTTAATACCTTCCTACTTGGGAAGTCATTAAAAAAAACACTTTACATTAACTTTCAAACCTGTTAAGCTGTATTAAAAATTCAAGCTTCTTCAAGCTGTTCACTTTGGCAAAAAAAAAAAAAATTAGAAAAAAGTTTACTTAATAATTTTAGTCCAGCAAATGCTGTTATTTTTTCATACAGTGATTTGGATAATTGTTTAGATTAATGTTTTTATTTCTTGCTAGAAATCTGCTCACCTAGAATCCAGAGATACCTCCCCCCCCACCAACACACTTTCTTCCATATCCACAAGCAACTCATTTTGGGATGGAAAAGTTAGAAGATAATTTCCAATTCTGCAGGATTTGGAGCTTTTTAATATGTTTTGTCTGAGGAATTTCTGGAAAGCAGAAAGCTAGGACCTCAGCTGGAATTAAGATCAAAACCTGCCAGCAATTTAAACTTTGGGTTTTTATTGAAGATGAAATCATTGTGTTTTAGGTTGAGTTGTTTATGTGGCTATTGGTTATTTAAAATCTTAGGCTGATCGGTTTGTTTGACTGTTATCATCCAGGTCTCAGATCTGTGTTTATGGGTTATAATCTCTGCCTCCTTTACAGTTTCCCCTTTGTCATGTAAACAGCTTGAGATGCAACTCAGGCAGAAATTATGGAGTGCAATATAACAGCAGTTTGGTAAGCTTTCTCAGCAGGGTGTTTGTGTGTGTGTGTGTGTGTGGGCATGCAACTAGGATAATTGCTTCAGTAGTAAGTAGGGAGCAAGACCTCTTCACCTTTGTTCACCAAAACAACTTTCAAAGAACTTTGCAAACAGAACCATCTGCACAGCACTTTGAGCTAAGGAATCTGAAGCATGATGAATGGTAATCCCTAATCCCTTATCAGCTGCCATGCTCATTTTTTTTAATTTGCACTACAGTAGGAGATTGTGTGTATTTTCACATCATGTGCCACCTAATCACAGCAAGGGAGAGAGAGAGAGAGAGCAGCACAGCCATGCAAAAATTGCCATTTTCTACTTGGTCCAGCAGGCTATGCATGGAACAAGCCTATTGTTCTGCTCAAGTCAATAGACGTGATTTTAAAGCCTACAAAATACCTCGGAGTCTTTCCCCCTCCCCAAAGAGAACATCATGGGTTCCAAAGAGGAAAGTGTTGTGTCCGGAGCCTGCAGAAGCAGGCTCGGGACGATGCAAGAGTCCCGGGCATTTGCAAAAGCTGCCCGGGACCAGACTGAGTGGCGCTGGCCTTGCGCGCATGCGCAAGGCGGGAAAAGACTGCCTGCTGTTGGTTGGGATTGCCCGGGGATCCGGGGGTATAAATAGAGGCCTGCATGCCTCTGCTCTTGTTGGTTGTTAGCTGTAAGAAAGAGAGAGAATAAAGATTCACTAGCAACATGCATTGTCTCCTTCGCCATTATTCTCCGGACTTAACAGAAAGCATCAAGATTTATATTATACTTGGATACAGCTGTGAGAGATGCATATGAATTTAGGGTGATGTTTCTATAGGCTCTGTAAAATCAGAGTTGGTCCTGAAGGTATTCGTGATTGCTGCATTTGAAATTTTTAAAAAGAGGATGCTCTGGGGAGAACGTTGTTTACCAATGCGTTGCACATCATACGGTCTGCATTTTTTTTAAAAAAAATTATGCTCTCTCCACACACACATACATACATACATACCACACATGTGCTGTTTCTCAAGCCTGAAGGGCTTCATAGAATAAGACATTAGTAAACCAAACATAAATCCGAAAAAAATGAGTCAGAACTGATGCAATTTCTGTTCTTCCCAAGGCCACCCCAATAATGTACTCTGATTTTATTTTTCTTGCTACTTCTTAAACCCTGACCATTTGGATTGTTGTTGTTGTTGTTAAATTGCGAAATCGTGTCCGACCCATCGTGACCCCATGGACAATATTCCTCCAGGCCTTCCTGTCCTCTACCATCTTCTGGAGTCCATTTAAGCTCACGCCTCCTGCTTCAGTGACTCCATCCAGCCACCTCATTCTCTGTCGTCCCCTTCTTCTATTGCCCTCAATCTTTCCCAGCATTAGGCTCTTCTCCGGTGAGTCCTTCCTTCTCATTAGGTGGCCAAAGGACTTGAGTTTCAACTTCAGGATCTGGCCTTCTAAAGAGCAGTCAGGGTTGATCTCTTCTAGGACTGACCGGTTTGAACGCCTTGCAGTCCAAGGGACTCGTAGGAGTCTTCTCCAGCACCATAGTTCAAAGGCCTCAATTCTTTGTCACTCATTTTGGATAGATTTTGTAATTGTCTCTGGACACAGTGTTTACATTTAAAAAGAATCTTCTTTGTGAATAAGCAAGGATAGGTAAAAGTAAAGTTTCCTCTGTCTTGTCATGTCCAAGTGCTCATCTTTATTTCTTAGCTGAGAGAGCCAGCGTCATCCAAAGACATATTCCGTAGTCATGTGGATGGCAGACTAATACACCAAGGCACACAGAATGCTGTTACCTTCCCACCAAAGTGGTACCTATTTATCTACTTGGATTTACGTGCTTTAGAACTGCTAGGTAGGCAGGAGCTGAGGCAAGGAACAGGAACTCACGCTGTCATGTGGCGCTCAGGTCTCAAACCTGGGCTGTCAGCTTTTCAGCTGACAAACTCAGCCTCTTTAGCTGCTAAGCCAGTGATGGCGAACCTTTTAGAGACCGAGTGCCCAAACTGCAACCCAAAACCCACTTATTTATCACCGGGTGCCAGGTGGGTGTGGCCCGCTGGGTGGGCATGGCTGTGGTGGTCATGGCAGACTGGGTGGGTGTGGCCAAGGTGGGCGTGGTCACCTCGATGTTGCTCATGGGGAGGGATGCCTGTGGAAACCAGGCAGGGTTGGGGGAGATCCAGGGGTCTCTGGCAGGTGGGACCGTGGGCAGGAGGCTGGTCCTGCGGGGTGAGGTGAGACAGGGCTGGGGTGCCATTGTCGCAGGGCAAGGCGAGGCAGGGGCTGGGGCAGCTGCTGCCTGACACCATCGACCCCCGCACACAGAGGTCAGCGAGCGCATGGGGGCCAACAGTGTCTTTCAGCAGCCACAGCCTGCCGGCCCCTCGACCGGCGCACTCTGGGGCTCCGCAGCCCGCCACAAGAAGTTCAGAGAAGCTGCCTCTAAGCTGGACAGATGGCCAACAGCTGAGGAGGCGCTGCAGTGGGTCGTGCCCGGAAAAAGGAGAGCATGTGAGGCCAAGAGGGATGGGATGGGGGGAGGGAAACCAGCCATGCTGGGATTCATCTGGCCATGTGGGACCTCGTCGAGTTAGCGGGAAGCTGGTTGAAAAAGGACGGTTGCCATCTCTGGGGCATGGCACGCGTGCCCACAGAGAGGGCTCCGTGTGCCGCCTCTGGCACGCGTGCCATAGGTTCGCCACCACTGTGCTAAGCCATTTAGACCCTTTTACCTTTAATGAGGCTAAATGAAAAACAAATTCAAAAAACAAAAATGAGTGAGAAAGTGATGCAATTTTTTCCTTCTTCCCAAGTCCACCCAAATAATGCATCCAGATAATGTTGCATTCCAATTTTTTGTTTTCTATCTGCATCTTAAACCCTGACAATTTGGAATTCTGCCTGGACAGAGTGTTTACATTTACAGAGAATCTTCTTGGTGAATAAGCAGGCATATGGTCCTACTATTAGTAGAAGATCTGAAAGGGGCAAAGGGGGCACTAAAGCACAGAAGGAATATGGCAAGACATAAGCCAGAGTTTAAGGCAGAGAAATTGAAGAGCACAGCAAGCAGGAAGCATTGTGCCCAGGCTGTGTGGCAGGGAACATTGTTCACAAAAAGCTCCCTCAGCCAACTTATAGGCTGGGGAAGTTTGGCCAGAATTTGAATTCCCAGCCAGATGGAGAAGATTTAAAAAGCTGTGCAAGGAAAACTAGAAATGTGGCCATCTTCTCAAGATTCTTCATGTGTAGAATGTGAGCTATGGAGGTCCCACACAAAAGTGTCTGATCCAGAGTCTGCTGCTGTCTACCTATTCTGGAGCACTAACTAGTTGGGAATTTTTATGAGGATGAGAACTTTCTCACAAAACATCCAACAGAAGACAAATCATGAAGCCATCTGAGATTCTTCCAGCACTGAATTTTTTTTCCTGATGTGTTTCTCATTGGTCAATCATTCCCCTTCTTTCTCTTTGCTTCCCCTCCCCTCCTAAATAGGACAGCCCCAACGTACCTCAAAACTTCACCTTCAAAAGTTGTGGGTGCTCCATCACTGGAGGCCTTTAAGAAGAAACTGAACAGCCATTTTATCTGAAATGGTATAGGGTCTCCTGCTTGAGTAAGGGGTTGGACTAGAAGACCTCTAAGGTACCTTCCACTCTGATGTTCTGTGTTCTATTTAGGAGAACCATGAAGAACTTGGTCTTATTTGGTGGGGCCATTCCATTAGAAGCTTTGGCACAGTATTTTTCAACCTTGGCCACTTGGGGATATGTAAACTTCAATGTGGGGAATTCTGGGGATTGAAGTCCACACATCTCAAAGTGGCTAAGGTTACTCTTACATAAAATCTGAAGTAGACTCCTGTTCACACAGCACAACATTAGAGTTGTGCCAGAACCTCCCAGCAATTTTCTTCTTTTCTCCCTTTCTTTCTGTACAACAGAAGGTTAATATTCAGTATTCAGGTCCAAGAAACGATAATCCTGCAGCATTAACAAGCTTACTGCATAATTAGTTGCATAATTCGGAAAGGGCAAGATAATATAACTGCCATTTTAAAGTCACAGCTAAATGATGAAGTTGATGGAATATTGTTTGCAAATAGACCTCAGTGCTGAAGGTTGCTCTTTGTCTTTAATTTGCTAACAGAATATTGAAAATTGATGCCCTCATCTTGCTATGAATCAAGGGTTTCTAACCACATTCCACAATAGGACATAGGGGGGGAAAAACCCCAACAAATCTAAAAATCCATGATTTGTTTTGAGGTTAGTTTAGACAATTGACATTATTGACCCAACCTATTAAAAAAAATATCAAGATTGCCTTTAAAATGTAACTTTTAACCTTCGGAGGTTGGCTTGGTGGGAAATTTTTCTTTCTAAGTAAGAGCTGGTGTTCTCAAGTTACAGAAACCCAAGGATAAAATTTTGGGGAGAAAAGCAAAATACAGAGGGAGTTAATAATAATAAATAATAAAGTTGGAAAGGACCTTGGAGGTCATCTAGTCCAACCCCCTGCTCAGGCAGGAAACCCTATACCATTTCAGACAAATGGCTGTCCAGTCTCTTCTTAAAAAACTTCCAGTGTTGGAGCATTCACCACTTCTGGAGGCAGGTTGTTCCACTGGTTAATTGTTCTCACTGTCAGGAAGTTTCTCCTTAGTTCTAGGTTGCTTCTCTCCTTGATTAGTTTCCATCCGTTGCTTCTTGTCCTGCCTTCAGGCACCTTGGAGAATAGCTTGACTCCCTCTTCTTTGTGGCAGCCCCTGAGATATTGGAACACTGCTATCATGTCCCCCCTTGTCCTTCTCTTCGTTAAACTAGACATACCCAATTCCAGCAACCATTCCTTACAGTATATGTTTTAGCCTCCAGTCCCCTGTTCATCTTTGTTGCTCTTCTCTGTACTCTTTTTTAGTTTTTAGTTACAACTGAGGCTTCTTTGTGTTGTTTTGAAAAGGTAAAAGTTTCTGTGTGAGTCACGCATGACTCATCTCCATTTCCTAGCTTAGGAAGCCAGAGGTGTCCAAAGATGCTTCTGTGGTCATGCAGCCAGCATGACTATATGCCGAGGTGCACTTCCCATTGAAGTGATACCTATTTATCTATTTGCATTTGCATGATTTTGAACTACTAGGTTGACAGGAGCTGGATAAAAAAAAAATGGGAGCTCACCCTGTCGCATAGACGTACTTAGGTCTCGAACTGCCAACCTTTTGGTTGACCACTCCACTGTCTTATATGCTAGACCAGAGGTCCCCTACCTTTTGGGCACTAGGGACAAGTCCATGGAGAGAGCTTTTTCCATGGACCGGAGAGTGCGTGGTTTTGTGTGCTGCCTGTATCCCGCTGATGGGGCTTTGCTTGTTTGTGCAGTCCAGGGTTACTGGCATGCCACGGCCTTTTACCGGTCCACAAACTGGGGGTTGGGGACCCCTATGCTAGACGAGGGGTAGTCAACCTTGGCTCTTTTATGACTCGTGGACTTCAACTCCCAGAATGTGCTGGCTCAGGAATTCTGGGAGTTGAAGTCCACAAGTCATAAAAGAGCCAAGGTTGACTACCCCTGTGCTAGACCATTGCATCCCCTTTGTGTTGTCCCAAGGGTAACCCTTCTTACCAAATCTTCATCACATCTTTGAGGAACTGTTACGAGGCTTCTTCTCCTGTTTCCTCCCCTAATGTATATCAGTTGTATTTTTCTACCTTATATAGACAGGCTTCCTGGGAACCATACCATTTACCCCTTCAATATTATTATCTTCATCAATTAAAAAGGTTTGATAGACAGGGCCTCTGCAAAGGGAGAGGACCTCAGATTGAGGATACCCACAAATTTGCTCAAGAACAGGACGAGCAGTTGCATTTGTAGACAGTTGGTTTATAAACTTAACAAAAAGACAGGACATTTTTACTTGTTTGTTTGTTTGTTGTGTTTTAATCCCAGGGCAGCAGTGACATGCCATGAGAATGACGCACAAACTTTGCTGCTTAGAGTCTCATTCCATGCCATTTAGATATTTGCTAAAAATGGGGGGGGGAGGACTCAGGATTTGCTATTTGATAGTGCTAACGGAGGAGCACATTATGCTAAGAGTTGACAAAGGAAAGAGAAATAGGAACACAGAGTCAAGGTCTGACGTTCAACTTCTAGAACTTTTTTTGACCCTCTGCAGGGTGACTGATTCATTATTTAGATCAACTACTCTTAATATTTGTGTGGCTTGAATATTTGCATTGTGCAACTATTATTGTGGACCTGCACATGTTTGTCTGATTGCAGATGTGTTAACACATCAGTCACTTGAGTGAAGTCTGTTACCTCCTCTCTGAGGCACAGTAGAAAGTGATACCCCTCAGTTGGGTGTCGCAACCATTGTGTTGGGCCACTTCCTGGTCCTGAATGGCATCCCTTCCCCCTTACTGGAAAGGTAGCCTGGTTGTTTCATATTAATTAAATTTAATATTAATTAAATATTAATATTTAATATGTGAAGAACGGTTGCAGGATTTGGGTTTGGCCAGTCCAGAGAAAAGAAGGACTAGGGGTGACATGATAGCAGTAATCCAGTATTTGAGGGGCTGCCACAAAGAAGAGGGGGTCAACTTATTTTCCAAAGCACCAGAGGGCAGGACAAGAAACAATGGATGGAAACTAATCCAGGAGTGAAGCAACCTGGAATTAAGGAGAAAATTCCTAACAGTGAGAACAATAAACCAGTGGAACAGCTTGCCTTCAGAAGTTGTGAGTGCATGCCTGGCTGAGGAATTCTGGGAGTTGAAATCCACAAGTCATAAAAGGGCCAAGATTGAAGACCCCTGTTTTATGGATACAGGTGCTGCTGAAGGCATATGTGTGGTTAGTCTATTAGACTACAACTAAGTTAGTCGGGGAGGGGGCAGGGGGAGGGGAGGAAAATGTGGTCTTGAACTCTCTTGTAGAATTCAGCTGGGTCATATTCCAAAGCAGGTCACCTACCAGTTTATAGATTGTTAAGCTATTTTGCAATATGGAACCACTCTGATTTAATGGATCTCAACTTGTTACTGGAGAACAGAGATAAATCTCATCATTCCATATAGCACTGGGGAGGTAACTGGTCTTATATTTGCCTCTATGTCCACCTAATTTTTCTTATTAATGTCTGACAACAAATTCCAGGGTGTTATTTCTCTGATTCCCAATGAAAACGTTTGAAGTGTGAAGATGGGGAATTCTGGGGGTTGACGTCCACAAGTCTTAAAATTGCCAAGTTTGGAGACCCCTGATCTAGATCATAATATTATCAATGCCGAGATTGTGAAACCCTAGAGTAGATTGTAACTTATGGCTATGGACATACACACACATACACACACACACATGCACACACAGATTTCATTGTTTAAACTATGTGTCCTTTTAATAAATTCTTGGGAGCTGTTCTTGAGATCTAAACAAGAATAAGAAATACATTGATGGCATATTCAGAACAGAAGGACCATGCCCGTCTAAATGTTGTTACAGAGTGATATTAATGTCACAGCTGCTGTAATTAACCAATTGTGTCTCCTTATTCCCAGCACAAATGGACCCTCGTGGCCTGTCTCCCAGACAGATTAAAAGCGACAGTGATGATGATGACCTGCCCAATGTGACTTTGGATAGTGTGAATGAGACTGGATCCACAGCCCTCTCAATAGCCAGAGCTGTTCAAGAGTAAGTATGGAGTCTTCAGGCTGATGTCAAGGTGGGAGGACCTCATCATGTGGCATTCACTAGAAAGCCAATCTCTGATTGGCCGGGCTTGGTTAGAGGTGGGGTTACCTAAGATGGCAGAGGAAACTCAATTGAAGATACTGTGTTTTAAAGAAGTCTTTATTGTCTGGACCGACTTAAAGGTGTCTTCTGGTAGATCCTTTTTATTCTGCTTTGCAAGGAAACAGTCTGGGTTTATTTCTTTTTTCTTCTTTGTTTTGAGTTGTTTATTGGAAATGAAATGTAACTTTTCCAGAATACAAAGGCTTTTTCAAAAGCGCACTTGTAGGTTGGGGAGAAGATTTTTCTGTGCATCTGTCTGAGCAATTGATTGGATTCATTGTAAAGGAAGTCCATTCTTTCTTGAAGTCTTCCTGCTAGATAGATAGTGCAAATACTCGGGGAGGCTTTCAACACTGATTTACCATCAGCTTACTTTATTAGCAGAAAAGAACACAAGAGCCCTTTCTGAACACAATAATAAGAGATTATTAGGGAAGTTTTGTACTGCTTTGCACTTAAGTCTGATTTCTTTTAACCACCTTGTATTGAACAAACCAAAATGAGTCTTTGAAGCAGGCAAAATAGTCATAGTTGCTTAGGCAATTTCTAGCTCCTTTTATCTCTGTTTGTTTGGTCAGCACCCATCTGGTTTTGAAAAACTGCTAAAATCAGTAGAGGATAGTTTTGTCTGCAAGTGTGTTTAACTCTCTTTCTCTCACACACCCTTTCTGTTCAGTCAAACAGATGAGGGTTGCCTGTATTTTGGGGGTTTTGTGTAAGCTTTGTGAGTGGGCAGAGAATTGGATTTTTGCTTGTTTGTGACATCAAAAATCAGTCCTCTGAAAAAACAAACTTCTCAGTATCCTGAAGGAATACATGAAGGTGGTAAGAAAGTGGAAGCATAATTAAAGTTAATTAAATTAACAATTATGTGAAGATAAAAGTAGTTCTGGGTGCTTTTGCTAGGATCATCTGCCATGCTAGTTTGGCCTGCCCTCTTGTCGTTACACAGGGTGAAGGTGTCTTTCTCCAAGATATGTCTTTAGGAATGAAGGAGAACTTGACAGCCAGATCTTGGGGCGGAGTCCCTAAATCAGAGTTGGACAAAATCCAGGACTAACATGGTCTTAGCAGCTAAGATGTTGATCAGGGGGTTCCACAGCTTGAAAAAAGTTGGAAAACCTCTTAATAAATCATGTTTTGTGATAGAGAGGATCCAAATCAACTAAACCTAGGACTTGAAGAAGGTCACGAAAAGCACAAAGAATGGTGAAAGCTGAAATATTGTACTTGGTAATTGTGACGAACTGCTAAGAGTTATGATGACATGTGGCTATGTATCAACAAAACTCTGCAAAGAACTGGATAGAATTAAGTTTTTCCAAGTGCCATCTTCTGCCTCTTCGAGTTCCCCATCTGTGGAATTGCTTTTTCGTGTTTCCTTCCTAGTTTAAAAATAGCTATTCTTATGCATCAGCATGCAATGTTGCTGAACTATGGATGACCCCCTCTTGCCTCTGCATGTGTGTTTAATTCAGTGCATGATCAGAGACATTAAAATGCTTATGCTAGCAAATATTCCTCAAGGAACAAAGGCAGGAATGTGTCCGCTGAAAATCAATATGAATCTAGAGGATTGGGGCAGTGTAAGGCCAACGGGACAGAGCAGGGAAGTCAGAGAAGAGTTGTGCACCAATTGATCAGTAGCATTGTACTGTTACCTTCTATGGAGTCTGGAGGGAAGACAAGGGTAGGCTAAGCCCCAAGGCTTCTCAGGAAATATTATTTTGAAGCCAGCCAGAACGGGTCTAAGACAATTCACCATGGCCATCTCGCCGTGGCCAACTTGCCATGGCCAACTCACCACAGACATCTCGTCATGGCCAACTCGCCATGGCCAACTTACTGAGGGACAGCTCATTGCTGGACAAAAGTTACACACAATAACAAAGAAATGGTGGAATAGAATCATTAAAGAAAGGATGCAAAAGGAGGGACAGCATGAAATGTGATCAACAAAAATTAAAATATTAGTTTATTTTAAATCTATATAAATAAAAATGTAAATGTTCGTTTGTTCAAAATCTTAAATCTCCGAAAGTTCTTCACCGATTGCTTTGAAATTTTGATACAACGTTGCATTCGAATACATGCGTGTTTTTATATACCTACTATTGCATAGATGTCACACCTGTGACAGGTAAAAACATTCTTTTTTTAAAAAAACAGCACCATCGGTTGGACGTAAAAGCATACCCACAAGCATTGTGAAATTAAACATATTACAAACGTGCGCTTTCTCTTCTCCAGCACTGGAGATGGAGGATCCACCCATGGAAATTGATTATTTTTAAATTAAGTAAGTAATCAGTTCGGAAACTGATTATCAGTTCGGAAACTGATTACCTTTTTTATCAATTGTATAATAATCAACTGATTATTTTTTAATTAATTAAGTAATATTGTATAATAATTAAATGATTATTTTTTAATTAATTAAGTAGTGATTAGCGCTCAATCACCCGATCAAGGGGGTGATTTATTGGGAATTTATTTGTTGTGTAATTGAATTAATTTATTACTTAATTAATTGAATTAATAATTAAACTAAATTAACTAAATAGAATTGTTAAACTGTTCCACAGTGAGTTGTCCCATGGGCAAGTTGGCTGTGGCAAGTTGTCCCATTCCTGCCAGAACAGGAGACAGATCCTGGAGAGAAGGCTGTCAAACCCTACCCATAGCTGGGGAAAGGGAAGGAGGGTCTGTTTTGTTTTTGTGGGATCAATCCAGCACGGGAATGCTTAATTCCACTTTTAGCAATGGAGTAGCAAAGGGCCACTCTGAACATTTGCTCGAGTGCCTACAGTGGATGATGCTGAATTTGAATGTCCTCCATAAATAAATGTAAATGAAGAGAGAAGTGCTTGATGTGGCAGAGGTGAAGTGCCCTTTCTCCTCATTACTATGCTAGGGAAGGCCTTTCTCTGCACTAGAAGGCTCATTTACTGCCTTAATGCTGCCGTGTTGGTTGGTTACATGTTTTTTTCCTTCTTTTTTTTCCGGGGAAGATGTTGGTCAACTTGAAATAAGCAGGAAAAGCAAGCTACTTTTCCGCATTCTCATGGTTAATCTTTGCCCCATCATTTATGGAAGCTGGTTGGGAAGACCTGAGGTTGCCAGACCAGGGACAGTCCCTGCTCTGGTATGAGATGAACCCCAATTGCAGAGCAATTCTTGTCCTCTTGAACGGGGAGATGTTAATTCTCCTGCTCGGAAAAGAGTGCGAGGGAGATGTCCAGCCACATTTCTTTGTTACTTACCCTCTACCCAGATTCCCCCCAGTTCAGAGAGGCAGAAATGGACGGAGGAGGAGCCTCCCCTGAGAACCAGAGGCATGGTCTTCCACTTTGCATTAGAAATAGCTCAGACCAAGTTAGGGTCCAGAAAGGTTGGGAGATGGAAAGGCTAATGGTCTGAAAGTGCTTTGAAGCCACTTTGATTGATCCTACCTGAGCCCCATTTAAGAGCGAATGGAATTCAGTTGGGCTGAATCCTTTGCCTGCTGCATATCAGCACAGAGTCCCTTGCTTTGAGGTTGAATTAAGGAAAGTACGATAGCTCATTGGATGCTAGGATGGTAAGTGGGGAAGGCAGCGTTCCTCAACCTTAGCAACTTTAAGATGGATGGGCTTCAAGTCCCAGTATTCCTCAACCAGCATCTGAAATTTGTCAAGGTTGAGAAATCCTGGTGTAAACCAAAGGTGCTTTTTCACAAGGCAAACTGGACTTTCTTGTTTTTCTTGGAGACATTTCACCTCTCCTCCAAGAGGTTTCTACAGCTCTGACTGGATGGTGGGAAATGGAAGGATTTATACTCCTTGCAAAGAAGATGGTCATTTGCATTCTGGAGGTTTATCAGTATCATCAAGGTCAAAATTGAACAGCCCTCTCTCAACAGAGGGGGAGGGAATATGACATCATCTATCTCCAGTCTACAACACACTCCTTTCAGCAGTTTCAAGAAGGCTCCAAACCCATTTGCACCACTCAGGTGACTCTGATGACATAGATAAACCTCCAGGTGGCATCAATGACTCTTTAAAAGAATGCAAAAGAATGCAAATGACCAGCTGTCTGCAAGGAGTATAAATCCTTCCATTCTCCACCATCCAGTCAGAGCTGAAGAAGCTTCTTGGATGAGAAGTGAAAGGTCTTCAAAGCAAAACAAGAAAGTCCAGTTGCCTTGTGGAAAAGCACCTTTGGGATAACTATGTCCTGGATGACTGTGAGTCTCCATAGACATATGGTCTAACCCATTGGAGAGAATCACTTCCAGGACTCCATGGGCAACTTGACCCACATGAAGCTGCATGTATTTCAGATGACCAGTATAGGTCCATGTGATAGCTTCTGTTTGTCCTCAGCCTTCAGAGGTGATCTTCTTCCAACAGAGTTTGACCAGGGGAAGCATCAACTTTTTTCAGTCATTGCCATGGCTGCTTCTATATTGTTAATATAGCTTGATAATAAGTCAGTAAGTTAAATTTGGCAAGAAAAGAAATACTGCATACATTTCACTTGATTTATGGTTTCTCTTTTATGGACCCCACCCTCCATCCCAGCTACAAGAAACCATTTTTTCTCTTGACTAAAAGTTAACTTATTTTCCAAAGAACTCTCCAATAATATGTAGATGCTTTTTGGCAGCCACAGTGATTTGAGATAATGAACTGTTTCATACAGGGCGTGAACCATGGTGAAAGTAGCTACACCGGAATGAAGCATATTCTCAATTTGCTATCTTCCCCCAAATCTTTGGTATTTCATATTTTATATTTTAAGTTGCTTCAGAGTGCCCTTCCACACAGCAATGGCCAACATGATTTCCAGAGTTACAGGTGGCTGGAGTTCGCTACGCTGTGTATAATGTGTAAAATAACCTTGCAGCAACCTGAAAATCAACATTGGTACTTTGTACAAATCAAATTATTGCATCAGTGGCTGCTTATTTTTTAGTGGAACTGATCTTAGCCTCAAAATCAATATGTGATTCATTTGTGTGTGTTTATGTGTCAGAATTCAAGGTAATGGTGGAGAAGTGTTTTGCTTCATTACAAGTTTATAAAAGCATCACGTGCTTGTTTGCTAGGAAAGGGAGCCTAGATTGACAATTTTCTGGCCATGATACATGCATAGAAGGATGATAGCTTCCCCTCATCCCTCTTGGGGAGAGTGCTGGTTTGGTTAATGAAATGGAATGGATTTTGAACCTGAAGCTCGTTGGGGGACACCTTCAGGGTTTTTTGGGTACTCCAGGAATCATAGTTTAAAAAACACTGACTTCCAACAATTCCTCTACTTAAGAATGCCTGTGCTAGCTTCCAACAACAATCTTATCAATGACCACGGTCAATAATCAGGATTAGTCCTTGCAATTCCATATCTTGTTCAGTGAGACTTGTTCCCAAATAAGTTTGATTCAAATTTGAACTTGGGTTTCAGGAATACTCAGTGCTTTTTTTCTAAAAAAATACTCAGTGCTTTTTTTCTAAAAAAAAAAAAAAAAAAAAGGTGCCGGAACTCACACACATCATTCAACCACACATCATTCAACCATTCAGCCTTGCCTACCCTACAAGGTTCCATCCAAAAAAGGTGCCGGAACTCCATTCTGGGCGTTCTATGAGAAAAAAGCCCTGGGAATACTATTCATTTTAATAAATAGTAAGAGTCCCATATGTACTAAAATAATATTTATGTGACTTCATGGATGGTCCAATTCAGTATAATCAGAAAACAGAATTTTGTTCTGTAGATGTATGCAAGATACTTTTTTTAAACCTGGGCAGGTTGAACCCCGTTAGATTTTGACAGCATTTTAATGAGTACTGTCACAGCATGGTGCTGTAGTGAGGTTGGGCAATCACAAAAAAATTGAGTGCTGGAAAGTGGAGTATAATTGTGCTACTGCTGAAAACATAAGTATTTCCTTGAGTAAAGAGACATGGTAGAGCAGTGGTTAGAATGCAGTATTGCAGGCTAATTTTGCCAACTGCCAGCAGTTCGATTCTCACCAGCTCCAGGTTGTCTCAGCCTTCCATCCTTCTTAGTAAAATGAGGACCCAGATTTTGGGGGGCAATATGCAGACTCTGTAAACTGCTTAGAGAGGGCTGTAAAGCACTGTGAAGAGGTATATACGTCTAAGTGCTATTGCTACTTCTAAGTGCTAAAGGAAAGGGCTAAAGGTCCCAAAATAGGGACAAGCAGGGAAGAAACATTTCTTGAAATCCTTTGACCCTGCACCATTTACAGCTCCAGCTTTTGTCATTCACTGAAATATTTTGGCTTTGTGCCAAGGAGCAGCAGTTATGTCTGCAGCAGGACCAGTTCCCAAAAGGGTTGGATGTTGCCCCAAAGTTCTCAGATCTCACAAGTGGTGGTTCTGGAATGAAAACAATAGAGTTGTGTACAAATCAGGACAGCTTCGGGGGCACCAGCTGCTGTGGCTAAGCTAGATCTGTTCACTAAGAGTCAAAGTTGGCTTGAGACAGGCTTAACTTCTTATCATTCTTATTCAGATTTTGAGATGGGAGACAGTGTCATCTTTTAAATCCATTTCCTTTTGAAAAGCTCCCTTTCTGCCAGAATTTTGTACATAAAAAAGGGTTCACATTCGGTCTTTCATTTTAAATATGGAGATGACATTCAGATCCTATCTCCCCCACCATCACTCGGAAGTCCAACTCAGTTATATCATTCTGTAGAGATAGACCGTGTAAACATGACATTTCGGTAGCTTAAAGTAGCTCCATAAACAGGGTAGGTTTCCTGTTTACATCAGGACTTTGGCTACTACTCACCAAAGTTGCAGAGATCTGATGTGGGAAAATGTGGAATGACCAAGGGCTTAATTCTGGCCACTCCACCAAGAAACATAGTGGTATGGTGGCTCCTTTCAAAAGTCTTTACATTAAACATGTTTAGTCCCTTGGAAGCCCCTGAAACATCTTTTACAAATTCAGCCTTGCAAGTTCATCAGAGATTAGGGTTCTGCTTGTCTGGTGTGAAGACAGTATAGAAAGAAGATCAGGAGACATAGACATAGGAGATGATCCATCAAACCTTCTTAGGGCCCTTTTATATTGGGATGGAAGATTAAAGTCAGGAATAGTGTAACAATACCTTTAGATGACTGTAAATGCCAGGCTTCGCGGCCTGGCTGAGGGGAGAGAGGGAACTGGGCTGTGTGAGCAGTGAGACAGCGCACACACATGAGCACACAGCCCTTGCATGAGTGGCAGTCTGGTACACAAGTGGTGGTTCAGCGTGAGTGCGCTCGCAACCCTTGCATGAGTGGTGGGCTGGCCCATGTGT
>NW_015386389.1:2964007-2995394 GCF_001527695.2 Protobothrops mucrosquamatus
GCAGGACTGGCCTAAGGGGAAATTTTTAGCGGGGTTTTAAAAAACAATTTTAAATTAACAAGGCCAAATCTAATATTTCATTTTAATTATGTTTTTAATGATAATACTGGGGTATTTTTGTATTTGTTTTTTATCAGGCTGTCAGCCGCCCTGAGTCCGCAAGGAGAAGGGCGGGGTATAAATCCAATTAATAAAATAATAAAAAATAAAATAAATAAATGCAGCCCTTGTGTGAGTGGCGGTCTGGTGCACCCGCATATACAGCCCTTGTATGAGTGGCAAGCCGACACGAGCATGCATACGCACACAGTCCTTGCATGAGTGGCAGGCCGGTGTCAGTGGTGGGCCGACATGCATGCGTGCAGCTCAACTTGCACATGCACTCCAGCCAGTCACTCACATGGTCCAATTCCTAATAGGCCACAGCCCAGTAGTGGGCCGTGGCCCAGGGGTTAGGGGCCCCTGATCTAAAAGTCTTTTAATATTTTAATGACAGTGGAAAAGTATCTGTTGTCCAGTACCTGTTGTCCATGCTTCTCCCCATTTCACCAAGTCTCAGGTCTGTTTTGTTTTCCTGGGAGGTTCAGTCTGAGAAAATTCAGAGTTATAGGTGATGTCTTTCAAAACAGGAAGTGCTTTGCAGAAGAGAATCGGCTTGGGTTTGGGAACTGCAATTCCCGCCCTCACAGATACTATGGTATCTCAGCAGGTTTAATGTCGGTGGAAGATCTCAGATCTAGCAGTTGCTGTGCAAGAGATTTCCATCCATCTCCATCAACACAGTTATGAATGAGTCTTCTTGAGTGAGAAAGCAGGGGAGCCAGACTGCTAGCATTGTCAGTAAAACAACAGTGTGTAGTTTTGTTTTCTTTAACCCTGATCAGACTTTTTCTTGATGGCCTCTGGGGTCAGTTGCTTGGATGGGCCAAATGTAGTGAAATGAGAACTGGGCTCCATTTGAAAGGAAGACTCTAAAGGGCAGTCATCATCTTTAATGAGGAAAGACTACCGGGATGATGAGTCCCAAACTATGTATCTAAAAAGCATTTACCAGATGAAGAGTTTAAGGAGGGGGGGGGGGATAGACAGTGATGAATTACCTCTCTGCCATTGGAAAGATGGTCTGGTTGGGTTTTGACTGTCCTTCAAAGTCCATGAGATGAAGCCACGTGAAAACAATAGGAAATAAAAAAGGGCAGAAAACAATTTGCTAATCGCGACAGTAGACTGAAAGTTTGAGGTTGATTCATTTTGCCTTCTACCATTCTATGGACCTCTGATTAAGGCTGGATGAATCTCTCCTGGCTTCCTATAATGCTTTTTTCCACTGATTTTTTTTTAAAAACTCTACACAGTTTGTAGCCGTGTTTTTGTTTGTGTATGAATTCATGTTGATGGTTCTTTTGCTTACTCAGTGCTTACTTTTGCTTATTTTTGCTTGCTCTATTTTATGCATCTGCACAGAACTTGTCTATTGCAAGGAGTCCAGGGAGGACAGTGGCCATTGTAAACTCACCCCTGTACTTGGTTGAGAATGCCAAACCAGCCAGTGTTGGAAGAACGTTTCCACTGTCCTTTGTAGAACTCTATCCTCAAGCACCCATATGCTTCTGTTGAGTAAAGGAATTGCACCCTTTCTCCCGTGTTAAGAATCAGGGAAAACATTTGCTCCTTATCTCTATTTACTCAGCTTATTCTGGCCGCAGAGCATGAGATAGTCCTATTTTAGGTGTGGTTGATTTGATGCAAGGGATGCGTCAATGTTACCCAACTCAATCTCCATTTGTCTTTATTCTCCCCACCCAGCAGTCTTTCTGCTCTTCCATTCTGCTTTTTTTCCCCCTTCCTTTTCCTGGTCTTTCTTTGGCCTCGCAACTCGCTTCCTGACACCAGATGGGCTGCGTTTGGCAGCTGCAGGATCCAGGTGCCAGTCCCTCGACTTGGGCTTTTTCTGCTGGCACCAATGCCTTTTTTGCTTCCTGGCTCCTTCTCAGATGGGCAGCTGCAGAGGCAGCCTCGGATTTTCTCCCTGGGGGAGGCGGTTGCGGGCCGGGAGCCCTGCTTGGCTCAAAAGATCCCATTGAATGCTTGGTTATCTTTTTCTTGCTGCAGAGTCAGGATTATTTATTTGCTTGTTTGTTTATTTAAGCCATAAAGAGAAATTGTTCATGCTTCCTTCTCTACGGATTCTTTCAAGCGATCCTCTTAGCCTTTCCCTACCTCGTCTCCATTCATCTTTTAATTTACACAAACCTGTAGTTGTGGCCGTTGACCTGTGTGATTGTATCCACTGACGTTGGGTAATAACGCCCAATCCAGTGATTATGAGACCCTCCTTGTATAAAAATATAGCCCCTTGTTGCAGGACAGAAAGGAGAAGAAACCGTGCTGAGCTCAGAGACAGCCTTTTTTTGGAGCAAGCGCAAATCCTGGTGGGACTTTGTTCAAGCAGATCTTATCGAACGAAAGACAATGGAAAAATGAGTATAATAATCAAGACTTTTGCTAGGGTTATTAAAACTCAACTAATGTACTTTTTTTTTCTCTTCATGCCTGTCATATTGATATTGGACTTAGAAACCCCATTCTGGAGTCACAGCCACAGTGGGGTAATGCTGCTTAATCCAAAATCCATTTGGCCTTTGATATCCATACTTTTCCAATTTGTTGATTAATCTTAAGCATTTGTATCATTTTCTGCTCTCTGGATGTTAATACCACAAATGATTTCTCATTGGTTGGTTATAGAAGCAAGGAAGAATCTCCAGGCATCTTCCAAAATTAAGAGAGCTGTTATGACACAAGTGGTCATGGCTTTGACTCTGTTCCCTTGGATAGATCAGCTACATCTGCTGGTGAACTCAGCCCAGAGAGTGCCAGGGAATGACAAGGCAGGGGTGGGGTTGGAAGTGTGGTGACAATGGAGTATGAAGGAGCAGATTGGCAGCATACTCAAAACAAAGGGAAGGGTGTGGAAGTGCAGTGGAGAATAATGGACAAGGAAAGGAAAGGAGCAAACAAGACAGAGACCATAGGATGGGATGAAAGGACTTAAAGACTGGGTAGGACATGAAGGGATGGGGAAGAAGTGAGGAGGTAAGGAAAGAGAAAGAGCAGAGTTGGTAAGAGAAAGAATGATGCATGGACTGGGATATAGCAGATTGAGGAGGGACCAAAGGTCACTTAAGGAAAGGCATTCTGAATGCCGCCACAGAAGTTTTCAAGAAGATCATATAGACCAGGGCTTTTCAACCTTTTCATCCATTGTACCACTTTTAGGATATGGCAATATCAGAGTACCACCAGTCGCCTAGCAAGGTGTCAAAAACTTGATGACCAAAAAAAAAAAAAGGAAAAAAGTAATGAAGTACTGGTAGTTCTTGACTTACAACAGTTCGCCTAGTGACTGTTCGAAGTTACAATGGCACTGAAAAAAGTGCTGAGCAAGACACCTGCCTGCCCACTCGGCTGCACTCTTCCTCCTGTCTGAGGTTTTCATTGTTGTGAGCATTTCTGTTGAGGATTGGCAGCGAGGGTGGGGTGGGGGGTGTTTGGTTTTTATTCCCCCCCGTCTGCTGGGTGGTTGCAGCAGATTTTGGTCACTTCACATGATCCTGTGACCTTCATAAATATGAATCAGTTGCCAAGCATCTGAATGTAAATCACAAGATCCTGGAGATGCTGCAACATTCCAGCTGATCAGCGCTTCTTCTGGGCTCAGCAGAAGCACCAGGATCAGTGCCGAGCTCTAGCTGGAACCTGGCGCTGATCCTGGCGCTTCCACTGAGCCCTGACAGCCCTGCAGCTCCAACCATCTCTCGCTCAGGCTTGTGCGTTGCTGCCACCGGTTCAGCTCATTCCCCTCCCCCGCTACCATTTTTCTAGAATGGTCACGTACCACCTGCCAGTTGCCAATTTACCACAGGTGGTACCCGTACCACTGGTTGAAAAGCCTTGATATAGACTGAGATCTGCAGCAAGCGTGAAGTCTATTCTATGTGATGGTCTTTTTGCATTCCAATCATGTGTGGTATGATTTGTATGCAGAAAAAAGGGGGGTTGGATTCATTATACAAACCTTGATCAATGGAATATGTATATTTTAACCGATCGATCGGTTATGCAAGTAATCTGCATCTAGAAGGCATAGGACTAAATGATAGTTCACGGAGAAGACAAAAAAGTATTCTTAAGCTTTTTGAGAAAAGGAGCAGTGTCTTTCCTAAGATGGCACTTATAAACTACAGAGTCAAAGATGCTGAGCTTGTCAGTTGGAAAGCTGACACCCCAGGTTTGAGACCTGATGGGATGAGCGCCCGTTACTTCCCAGCTCCAGCCAACCTAGCAGTTTTAAAGCATGCAAATGTGAGTAGATAAATAGGTACCACTTCAGTGAGAAGATAACAGCATTCCATATACCTTAGCATTTTGCCATGGTGGCCACATGACCGTAGAAGCATCTTCAGACAATGCTGGCTCCCTTGGCTAGGAAACGGAGATGAGCACCATGTCCTAGAGTTGGACATGAGTAGACAGGGAAAACCTTTACCATTTCTCTAAGATTATTAAAATAATGTGAATAGATAATAGTCCAAAGAGTGTTACTTTAGTGTGACCTGTCTTGAATGGCTACCCCCCACCAGAGATTCTGGGATTACTAAAAGCCAACATGGATTTGTCAAAAACAGATCGTGCCAGACAAATCTTACTGCATTCTTTGACCAAGTGACAAAATTAGTGGACCAGAGGAATGCTGTGGATATAATTTACTTGGACTTCAGTAAGGCATTTGACAAAGTAGATCACAACCTACTACTTGATAAGATAGAAAAATGTGGGTTAGACAGCATCACCACCAGATGGATTCATAGCTGGCTGACTGGCCGTACTCAGCATGTGGTCCTCAATGGAACCGCATCTACATGGAGGGAAGTGTGTAGTGGGGTGCCCCAGAGCTCTGTTCTGGGCCCAGTGCTCTTCAACATCTTCATCAACGATTTGGATGAGGGGATAGATGGGGAAATCATCAAATTCTGAATGTGGCCACAGAAGTTTTCAGGAAGTCACAAAGGTGCTTTTTCAGGAGGCAACTGAACTTTCTTGTTTTTTTCTTCGAAGACCTTTTGCTTCTCATCCAAGAAGCTTCTTCAGCTCTGACTGGATGGGGAATGGAAGGATTTATATTCCTTGCAGACAGTTGGTCATTTGCATTCTTTCAGAGTTGTTGAGGTCACTTGGAGGCCTCAGGGTCACCTGAGTAGTGCAAATGTGTGTGGAGCCTTCTTGGCTGCAGGATGTTTTCTGCCCTGTATCCCTTCACTGTTAATCACAAGGGATGAGTCTGTGTTGTCTGAAGAAGCTTCTTGGATGAAAAATGAAACATCTTCAAAGAAAAACAAGAAAGCCCAGTTGCCTCCTGAAAAAGCACCTTTGGGACAACCATGCCCTGGATGACTGAGAATCTCCACAGACATTTAGCTATGCACTTTGGAATGAACACCCTTCAAATGGTGCGAGAGTATGAACGGATTTCCAGAAAACATTGCAGACTACGGGAACCATTTTGCACTTCAGTTTGAGATACAGACAACACAGACTCATCCCCAACAGCCCACACCTGTCTTCAACAGTGAAGGGACACAGGGCAGAAAACATCCTGCAGCCAAGAGGCTCCACACCCATTTGCACCACTCAGGTGACCCTGAGGACCCAGATAAACCTCCAAGTAGCCTCAACGACTTTCTAAAAGAATACAAGTGACTCTGCAAGGAATATAAATCCTTCCATTCCCCACCATCCAGTCAGAGCTGAAGAAGCTTCTTGGATGAGAAGCAAAATCTCTTCAAAGGAAAACAAGAAAGTCCAGTTGCCTCGTGAATAAAGCACCTTTGGGACAGCCATGATCTGGATGACTGAGAATCTCCATAGAAGTTTTCAGGAAGATCATGTAGAGTAGTGAGGTCTGCAGTAAGCATGAAGTCTTGCATGCAGTAATCCTTACTGCTGAGTACATCTTCATGAATAGTGCTGCTTTGCAGGTCCCCAAATTACATTTTGCTTCCCAGCCCCCTTAAAAATGTTAAAAGCATTTTAACCTCCCAGAAAATTGACATGGCCAGGTCTGGATTCAGCCTTGTTTTTGCTGGAACCTCCAGGTCTTCTTTTCTCCTTTTCTTCACCCCACCCAAAAGTGGTACTTACGGAGCTGAGACTAACATGATGCCTCGGAGGGAGGGAGTGAAAGACAACCCCTGAATCATCTCCTGATCAATTATGTGTATTTTTTCTCCCTTTCTATCAACGCCATTTATCTCCATGCAGAATTTAGAAAGTCATACATTGCTTTTGATGTGGTTACTGTTTAAAGCTTACTGATTTCATGCTGGCAATTCATGATGCTACATGAATAAGCGTCAAGGAATAAAACATATTTACATGCTTGATATGAAACATTTTCTTTGCCGGACATTCGAAAGAACCTGTTGCTAATCAAGGAAGAAAGACGGCAACAAAATCAGAGCAGTCCTCTTAATTGGGCGCTGCAAGAGTGCTGAATCAGCTCGTTTTCAGCATTAAAAGATGATCAGGATTAATTAGACCATCTCAGATACTTACCACTGGTGTTCGACTTAGTCTGCTGAAATAAGGGATTTAAAGGATTTCATTATCAAGAACTGTGTATCAGATTTCATTATCGGGGCTCTATATCACTCCTCCCAAACTAATCAGAGAAGGACATTTATCTACCTCTGATTAATGAATGGGTCAAGATAGCTAAAAAAAATTTGGCAGGTTAAAGGGAATATCTAAAGATGTATTCAGATCTCCATTGGGGAGGTGGCATTTAAAATGAGAGATTTACATTCACCATTTGCTAGAACTTGACCTTGCAGCCTGGACATCCACTCAGCAGGCGGTGGCAGCATGTTTGAAGTTTTCTCATGAAATCCCAGTGACGCTTTTTGAAGAGAAAAGTGGTTAGAGAGGCAGAGATCTGCTGGAGGCCCTTAACTTTTCCCTTGCTCCATGTAGCTCTGCTCCAAAGGGGCCACCTTTTCCCCACTTTAAGGGTCTATAGCCAGATTCACAAGGGCTGTTCTCAGAAGGTAGTGGTGCATGATCAGATGTTGGCTAATCTCTGGTGCTTTTAACCTGGACTGTTGGCTAGGCTTGGAAGTGTAATGGCACGTGGGAATGGCCTTGAGAGATGGAGGAGAGGAGAGTGGTGCCACCTAGGAAGATGCAGATAAGAGAAGGGGTTTCCCACAGCTGCATAATGGGCAGAGGAAGAGGCTCAGGGATCTCCTCCCCTCAAGTTCTCAGGCTGTAAAAGAGACAGTGGAAGATTAGTACTTTCACACTTGCAAGGTTCTGTTAATATAATAACAAAGGAGCTCATCTGGTTGTGTTTCCTGTCTGGTTTACCTAGGGGAGCTGACAGGAAGTCTAAACCATATCCCCAGAGAGCTAGAGGGTAGCCTTTTTTTAGAGCAGTGCCAAGAAAATGCCATGATTGCAGTCACCAGCAGCTGAGATGACTCTAGGGTGTCTTTAGGTTGGGGAGAAGATTTCAAAAGATCTTTTCCCTCGGCTCCTTCATATGTTCTTGGCCCACTTGAGTGCTTCTCAAACAAAAGTAAAGGGCTCTTCAGAATCTAGAACTATCCTTGCCTGCAGCAGGGTTGAACATAAGACAAACCCTCCTGATATTTATTTGCAATAGATCAGCAAGACTTTGCAATTCCCAAAGGTTTGGGCATAGTATAGGTTCAAATTGCACATTTTAGAATCTCTCTCCTGTTGTAACATACGGTTTTGCATTCCCTGCATGCAGATAATCTCCAAGTGTGGGATTTGCAGAATAAATAAGTAACGGATTCTTTCTGTCTACCTCTTGTGTCCGGTTCCCACTGATGGATGTTGGGGTTCTAGTACAAGACAGCATAGTTCTGGAAGCTTGACTTTTGCTCACTTCTCTTCTTTTTGATACATGATATGTTGATTGAGCAGAGTACATGGAGAGAAACAGTGAAATTATCCTTCCTTCCTTCCTTCCTTCCTTCCTTCCTTCCTTCCTTCCTTCCTTCCTTCCTTCCTTCCTTCCTTCCTTTCTTTCTTTCTTTCTTTCTTTCTTTCTTTCTTCCTTCCTTCCTTCCTTCCTTTCTTTTCTTTTCTTTCTTTCTTTTCTCTCTCTCTCTTTCCTCCTCTTTCCTCTCCTCTCCTCTCCTCTCCTCCCCTCCCCTCCCATCGCATCTCATCACATCTCTTTCTTTCTTTCTTTCTTTCTTCCTTTCTTTCTTTCTTTCTTTCTTTCTTTCTTTTTTTCTTTCTTTCTCTCTCTCTCTCTCTCTTTCTTATTTCTCTCTTTCTTTCTTTCTTTCTTTCTTTCCTCCTCTCTCCTCTCCTCCCCTCCCCTCCTCTCCCCTCTCATTGCATTGCATCTCCTTTCTTTCTTTCTTTCTTTCTTTCTTTCTTTCTTTCTTTCTTTCTTTCTTTCTTTCTCTTTCTCTCTCTCTTTCTCTTTCTTCCTTTCCCCCCTCTCTCTCCTCTCCTCTCCTACCCTCTTTTCTCTCTTCTCTCTTCTCTCTTCTGTCTCTCTCTCTCTCTCTCTCTCTCTCTCTCTCTCTCTCTCTCTCTCTCTCTCTCTCTCCCTCTCCCTCTCCCTCTCCCTCTCCCTCTCCCTCTGTGTGTGTATGCGTGTGTGTGTGTCACTGTATAAATCCCCCAAACAACAGTTGAGCTTCTTGCAGAATCCCAGAGCTTTGCATAATTCATGGAGAAAAGATGAATATCTTACCTCCTCTGCTTCTGGACACCTGCCTGGCTACTGCTGTAAACAGCCATGCAAATACAGGATGGGTGAGGCCAAAGGGCTGGCAGTTCTGAGAAGGCCTTTTTCACAGTACCCTGCTAGAACTCCAAAGGTTTAAAGAAGCGACACTTAACTTTTGAGGTGTGAGAATGAATATCCCATGAATATTCATGAAGAGCCTTTGCTGAGGGAAATCAGCTTGAGGGCAACATTCCATTGCTGTTGCAAAAGAAGATCTTTGAAAAGTACTTTCAGCGTTTGGTTATTATTTTAACAGACATTTAATTTTGGCATTTCCCTCTAGCTACCTAAAGGGCCCATTGTTACCTTTCCAGCCTGCTGGTAAAATCCCATTAGAAATTCTGATGAGGGCAGTTTTGCACCTTTGGTTAACGAGCAGATCCTGGGGAAGTTGCTCTGCCTCTTAGAATTCAAGTGCCCTGGAGTAGATAATTACAAATTGGCGGTTATTTGTAGCCTTTCTGTGCCAGTTGGGTGATCAGGATGCAGAGAAAGGAAAGCAAGCAGGTCTCACTTTCACAGCCAGCTATGTCGAATATAGTCCTGCTTTTTACATAACACCCTAAGGCAGTGGTTCTCAACCTTTTTAATGCCACGACCCCAACCGGTCGTAAGTCGAGGACTAAACCGGTCGTAAGTCGAGGACTAAACCGGTCGTAAGTTGAGGACTAAACCGGTCATAAGTCGAGGACTAAACCGGTTGTAAGTCGAGGACTAAACCGGTCATAAGTCGAGAACTACCCAACCGGTTGTAAATCGAGAACTTTCCCTGCCCGGGAGCGCCGCGCATGCGTGATTCCGCCCCCTGCGCCGGCCGAGGCGTAGCTGGCAAGCGGCAGAGACGGAGCAGGCTGACCACCAGCTGGCCCAGCCCAAGGGAGGTAAGGCACCCGCCGGAAAAGGGGAAAAAATGGCGGACAGCCTTGCTTGGCGACCCCCGTGAAATGGTCGATCGACCCCAAATGGGGTCCCAACCCACAGGTTGAGAACCACTGCCCTAAGGCTTGCTTCTGTTGTGTGAACATAGTTTTACCCTCAGGATGAGCACGGCCTTAAACGATGCTGCCATAGACCCTTAATCTGATTGGGTCAAGGTTGCATTTTGCAAACATTCCACGGGTTGCATGGATTTTTTATGACCATTCTCCCAAACTTTTAAGAAGTAGATTGTTATATGAGACTGAATATGTTTTTTTGGTTTTTTTTTACCCAAAGGCAAGTTCTCAGACATCTGGTCCATAATAAGGGATCTTGCTGAGTTTCTGAGTTTGTGTGAGAGTAGACTTCATGTGGTGGAGAATAACTCAAGTATTCATGATAAAAAGGAGAGCCAGTCCCAATAAACAGATCATATTTGTTCCCAGTGCTTTTTTTTTCTAAAAAAAAAAAAAAAAGGTGCCGGAACTCACACACATCATACAACCCGCCTTGTCTACCCTACAAGGTTCCATCCAAAAAAGGTGCCGGAACTCCATTCTGGGCATTCTATGAGAAAAAAAGCCCTGGATAGATAGATAGATAGATAGATAGATAGATAGATAGATAGATAGATAGATAGATAGATAGATAGATAGATAGATATAGATAGATAGATAGATAGATAGATAGATAGATAGATAGATAGATAGATAGATAGATAGATAGATAGATAGATAGATAGATAGATAGATAGATAGATAGATAGATAGATTCCCCATCTTCTTGACTATGGTTGACTTAGCAGTAAGCGATTTAACACGCATGGCTCCTGGTGATGTTGACACAGTCATCCATAAATGAAGCCATCTGGGTTTGTTAGCTGCAGGTAGAGCCATTAAGAAGCTCTGATGGAGTCAACAGAGTTAGATAAAATATTATTAGGAACCGAAGACAAAATGATTAAAAGAATATATCACTACCTTCTAGACCAGGCAATGTTTGAAGAGCAGGTCAAGGAAACTATGTTAATGTGGAGTAGGGATTTCGGCTTTAATATTGATTTACATATCTGGCAAGAATTGTGGGAAAGAAACAGGAAACTCACTTTAACTCACTTCCTTTAGTGGCTAAAGGAAAATCTTTATAACATGTTTTACAGATGGCATTTCCCACCCACGAGGTTAGCCAAAATGGGCCCAAATCTCTCACCTATATGTTGGAAATGTAAAATAGCAATAGGGACCTATTACCACATGTGGTGGGAATGCCCTAAAGCTCGTGATTATTGGAATAGGATAAGAAAATGGTTGAAAGAAATATTAATGTCGGAGATAGAGCTAAAACCTGAACTCTTTTTATTGAGTATAACCACAGATAAATATGATAAGGGAATAGTCTACTTGATGTTGCACATCTTGACTGCTGCTAGACTGGCTTTTGCACAAAAATGGAAGAACAAAGAAACTCCCACAGATGAAGAGATACTGCATAAAATACTATCTTGTGCTGAAATGGACAGGCTTACGATGGAATTGAAAGATAAAAGCGGATCAGAATATTTTGAAATCTGGGATAAATTGTAGCATTGGTGGGAATCGAAGAGGACCGTTGGGGTTATAGATTAGCGATAAGATGGAAATATATATATATTCTTAGGTTAGCAAATAGAGAAAATGTATTTAGTATTATTGTATAAAAAGTTTATATATATTTATAGAGATAAAGAATTGAATTTAAGAGGAGAAATAATTTGATAGAAATGTTCAAACTGGAATGTTACGTCATGTCCAATGTTTTCTTCTTTTTTAAATTGTATTATAAATTAAAAAAAATTTAAAAAAGAAGCTCTGATGTACTGCTTCTGAGAGGTCCTTGATGCTCTCTGAGCTTGCTTGTTTTCTTGCAGACATGTCATTAACCCTAGTTTGGGTAAGGAAACATCTGCAAGAAAACAAGCAAGCTCAGAGAGCACCAAAGACCCTTCATGTCAACCATGAACTGTAAATATTCTCCTGCTTCACTCTGCAAAGCCAACTTAGCCTCTTTTAATTTGGTATTTCAAAGACAAGGAGAAAGAGCAGATTATGCTCTAATATCCGTATGACTGCTTCCCCTTGTAACCTTCTGCTCAGACTCGTGCGCCCTCAGTTGAGTGAACTGTTTCTGAGTTACAGTGAGGTACAAAAAAAAAACCCGCACCTGGTAAATTTCTGGATGGAAGGACATAAACCTGAAGATTCTTCCCAAAAATGCTGTTGACAGTTCTTTGGGAGGAGGAGCCCACATACATTGGGTCCAGATCAAAGAAGGAGGAGAAGAGTGGGTGGAAAAATGAGTCTTTTGGCAGGAGCGGAAAAAATCCCTCGAAATTTTATTTTGTGTACTGTTAGTAAACATCTAGGTTGCAAAAACTGGTTCAGTCTACTCAGTGGAGGTATCCTAAATCCTTAATGGGTAGTAGCATCTGTAACATGTCCTCTACACTACTCAGTAAAAAAATTATTCTTGCAGCTGAGAAGAAAGAAAATTTGCAAAATAGGTATGTCATTGGAAGGGTGACTGGGAGGATTTGCATGAGAAGGAAGCTAAAGAAAGTTGGAGCTGAGTCTCTCTCTCTCTCTCTCTCTCTCTCTCTCTCTCTCTCTCTCTCTCTCTCTCTCTCTCTCTCTCTCTCTCTCTCATTGTTGTAGAAAAAAATTGACAGCCGTGGTGCTTGGCCAGTTGGTGGGATTACTTCTGCTTGCTTGCAGAGGACTCTTTTCTCTCCAGCAATTTGTTTCTCTCTCTCCGGTTCCCTGCCTCTCGGCTGCTGCATGCAGGGGCTCATCTGGTCTTGCACTCTACCTCCCCCCAACTCACCCTAGAGGGTTAACTGGAGTCCAAGCCGCTCTCCTTTCAAGCAAATTCTGCCATTTCCATGTGGGGCCTCTTTGAGCCGGTGCCAAAACCAACAGGTGATTGTTCACCCAGCAAGACCGCAGGAAGTAGGCTGGGCGTGCATGACCCAATTCAGCAGGCAGAGGGGCTGGCTGGCATCAGGAGCTCACCCCTCCCTCCCTTTCCACCCATGGGGAAGGAAATCTGCACAGAACAGAACAGAGCAGATCAGCTGCAGATGACCCTCAGCAGCCCTGGAAGGAGGACTTATGGAGCTGCCCCAAGATAGAATTTTAAGGGGGTGGAAGCAAAGCACGTTAGTTACCATGAATGAGCATCTCCCTCATTCTTCTTCTTCTTGTGCCATATCCGTTATCGGACGTTGGCAATCATGTTGGCGATCCTGTTTTTATTAGCAGCCGCACGAAAAAGTGCTGCTAAGTTTTGTCCAAAGCAGTCCCTTAGATTTTGAAGCCATGATGTTCTTCTTCTGCCTGGACCTCGTTTGCCTTCAATCTTTTCCTGGAGGATTAAATGGAGCATGCTGTATTTTTCTTGGTGTCGCATCACATGTCCGAAATATTCTAATTTTCATTTTTTAATTGTTTCGATGATTTTCTTTGGCTTTCCCAGGCGGCTTATCATCTCTTCATTTCTGATCTTGTCAACCCAGCTTATACATAACAGCCGCCTGTAAATCCACATTTCAAATGCTTTTAGTCTCTTCAGGTGGGCTTCTGTCAGAGACCAACTCTCTACTCCATAGAGCAGGATAGAAAAAATATAGCATCTGACAAGCCTGATTTTCAGTCTTAGGCTTATGTCATGACTGCAGAAGACCTTTTTCATTTTGAAGAATGCTGTTCGAGCTTTTTCTATCCTTGTCTTTACTCCCCCATTACAGATAGAAAACCAGTTTTGGAGAGGAGTTACAATCAAATCACGTTATGAAAATTAGTTCTGCACTAGAAGACAATTCATTTCAGCCCAGCATATCTGCTTTGCGGTTGGTCCTGGTTTGCGGGCTTGATGCCATGCCTGGTTGTTTGGCTGCAAAACTCCTATATATGGTCATTTCCAGTTCCAGCGAAACATGGCTGACTCTATCCCCACATCCACAAGGCTGCATATAGAGTACTGTAGCTTTATTGCTGTTGATTTTGCTGTTACGCTAAAGTGTTTTTGATTTTAAACTGTCCTCCGGAGCTGGCGAGAGTTTTAAAAGTTTCTTATCTTCAGTTATGCAGTACTTGCACTCACAAGTATTGGTTGTGTTTTGCTGTTGGTATGCATGCACAAACAAGGGAAGGAGATAAAAATGGAGAGAGTAAAGTGAAAAGAGAACTGTGAGCAAGCTGGTTCAAGTCCATATGTGGAAAGGAAAATGCGAGTCAAGAGGAACAGCCTCGTCTATCATTACAGTATTCCCTTTCCTAACATTTACAGTACATACAGTATGTTACATGTATAGAATAAAAGGTGCAAGAGACAATAGGCAGCATATTAATTAGGCATTTAATGGGGCCTGGCAGTCATCAATTTACACAGACAGCACTTAAGAATAATAAATCATAACTCAGGAAAATGTTTTGTGAATTAGAGATGCTTTGCTTGGTTTTCAGCCATGATGCCTCCTGCCAAAGTAGAATAGAATAGAATATAGCGGGAAGGGATATAGCGCATAAATAGGGTATATTTATTCTCAAAAATGGCAAGGATGACTGCTTCTGAAAATTACTAGAGACTAGGTTCCATTGAGGACTACACACGTAACTCACTTTTTTTGGTGCCGTTGTAACTTTGAACAGTCACTAAACAACTGATGTAAGTTGAGGACAGCCTGCATATGCCTTAACTTCCATCCTGGGTGTTAAGTCTTTAGATAAATGGCGAAGGAGGCAATTCATGTTATAGAACAGATCTTTATTCTCTCTCAGTTACAACATCCAACCAACAAGAGCAGAGGCACACAGGCCTCCTTTTATACTCCCGGATCCCTGGGCAACAACAATCAATAGCAGGCACCCTTTTTCCCGCCTTGCGCATGCACGCAAGGCTGGCGCCGCTCAGTCTGGTCCCGGGCAGCTTTTGCAATGCCCGGGACTCTTGCAGCGTCCCGAGCCTGCTTCTGCAGGCTCAGGACACAACACTGGGCTTGTACAGGGCATCATATTAACATTTTGGAGAGTAGCGTTGAAATCGCGCAATTAGAAGCACCATTTGGAGTTTTGTCATTTCTTTTTTTAATTGTGAGAGTAGAGGCAGTTGGAGGTAGATCTGTTGGTGCTATCACAAGGAAATTCAACAAGTAACAACTCAAGAAATAATTGGGAACATATGCTGAATGTATCTCCCTCTGATCAGACTTGGCAATTAGTTTCAAGAAACGTTCCTACACGTTCTCCATGCATGCATGTATATTAAAAAAAAGCCATCATTAAATATTGTATCAAAACCTAGCATTAAATTGGTTGATATATAACAACAGCAACAGCTGGTGAGCATGAAGTAGGATTTTCTATATAAACACAAAGGCAAATGGGGAAAAATAAGGAATTGTTCCATGCTTGGAAGTAGTTTATTAAAGGATTGCAAATTTCTATTTCTGAGCTAAAGAGTGAATTAGGGATATCTCAACATTATTTGAAAATGTTGGTTTGTGTGAGAGTAAACACCAGATGGTAACATATAAAGAATATCCACAATAACACCAATAATAATAATAATAATAATAATAATAATAATAATAATAATAATAATAATAATAATAATAATAATAATAATAATAATAATAATAATAATAATAATAATAATAATAATAATAATAATAATAATAATAGTAAAGTTGGAAGGGACCTTGAAGGTCATCTAGTTCTAGTCCAACCCCCTGCTCAGGCAGGAAACCCTATACCATTTTGGACAAATGGCTGTCCAGTTTCTTCTTAAAAACTTCCAGTGTTGGAGCATTCACCGCTTCTGGAGGCAGGTTGTTCCACTGGTTAATTGTTCTAACTGTCAGGAAGTTTCTCCTTAGTTCTAGGTTGCTTCTCTCCTTGATTAGTTTCCACCCGTTGCTTCTTGTCCTGCCTTCAGGTGCCTTGGAGAATAGCTTGACTCCCTCTTCTTTGTGGCAGCCCCTGAGATATTGGAAGACTGCTATCATGTCCCCACTCATCCTTCTCTTCATTAAACTAGATATACCCAATTCCAGTAACCATTCCTTATATGTTTTAGCCTCCAGTCCCCTAATCATCTTGTTGCTCTTCTCTGTACTCTTTCTAAAGTCTCAACATCTTTTTTACATCGCGGTGACCAAAACTGGATGCAGTATTCCAAGTGTGGCCTTAATGATAGCTAGTAAAAAAATGTATGTTATTTTGCTAGAGGAATGAATATTTTCATTATAAAGGTTTTCTTTATTTTTTTGAAAGTTAGAAATATATCAGCAAGTACATTATATTAAGTAAGAAATACCAAAAATGAATCTTCTCTACAAGAAGACCCTACCTAAATTGTAAAGTCAGCCTGTTGAACAATCATTAGTAGATTTATCAGTACCTTCATTAATAGATTCTAAATTTTGAGATCAAATGAGAATATAGAAAGAGACATTTCTTGACCTTGGAGACCTGCAAAATATGCTATTTTTGGAGTCCTCATTGTGTTTGCTAAGTATTGTGCAGAAACAGGTATACCAAGTCTTGAATTTCCATACCAGCGTTTAAGTCATTGGGTCTTTGCAGTGGTCTCAAACTTGGCAACTTAAAGACTGGTGAACTTCAACTCCCAGAATTCCTCAGCCAACTATTCTGGCAGAGGAATTCTGGAAGCTGAAGTCCACAAATCTTAAAATTGCGAAATTTGGAGACCCCTGGATTAGAAGATAGAGATTTCAGCACAAGGTGTATTTCTGAATATACCTACTGTTTTGTATGCATATGAAAAAGTGTATCATTTGGAACATCAAACAGGTTCTTGATTACTAGCCTAGGAAGAGCACAGTAATGTAATTCAAGAGTGTGCAACTCATTTGTTGACAACTTAATAGTATAACCAATCATGAGAACCTAATGCAGACTCAACCACCAGGTCTGATTCAAATAACGTAGGATAGCTATATGATACTTAGAGCAGAAAAATTAGTGAGCCTATAGCGTATAACCATATAAACATGAATATATAATGCCTACTCTTAGCATATTGCAATAAAAGATTTTGCAACAGTCATGAACCTCTGTAGCTGATTAAACGAGCTGATCTGCATTTCTGAATATTCATACATCCTGATCAAGAGGCCGATGTTTGAAGTTTGGCAAGGACTGAGCAAGGAACTTATTGGCCCAATCTTTCCAAAGTTTTATCAGGTGATTGTATCAACAACTGAAATTCATTCCATCCGCTCCAACCAGATTGAGCCTTAGATGTGTCCACAGAATCTGCTTCAACAGCAGTAAATTGAGTAGGTTTATGTGGAACAATAGGAGATATTTATTTTCTGAATATCTAATTCATAAAACCTCAGATGGTGAGGAGGCATTCAGCTAGAACATAATGAAAGGAATAGCTTGCTTGAGTTCTGAAACAGCTTGCCAGACTAGTCTCAATGATGCAAATGGGGGGAAATATTATTTTTCACAATTATAAATTAAGCTTAATGTTGGGCTCTTCCCAATGTCCAAGCTATTCAATATAAGCCTTTTGCTGCAGCTTCATTACTCATCAGTAAATCAAGATGAGCTCCAAAGGATGCTTTGGAGCAGAGGTCTTCAAACTGGCCCTTTTATGACTTGTGGGCCTCAACTCCCAGAATTCCTCAGCCAGCGTGCCTGGATGAGGAATTCTGGGAGTTGAAGTCCACAAGTCATAAAAGGGCCAAGTTTGAAGACCCCTGCTTTGGAGTGTCCCTTCCTGCTGTATTCCCTTCATTGTTCTGTAGCAAGACAAAGACTGCTGTCAGTGTCCTACTTCTATAATCTTGCAGGAGAGATCTAATCTCACAAGAGCCCTGGTGGTGCAATGGTTAGAATGCAGTTCTGCAAGCTAATTCTGCCATCTGCCAGGAGTTCGATTCTGACCGGCTCAAGGTTGACTCAGCCTTCCATCTGTCTGAGGTCAGTAAAATGAGGACCCAGATTTCGGGGGGCAATATGCTGGCTCTGTAAAACCATTCAGAGAGCACACTATGAAGCAGTATATAAGTCTAAGTGATATTGTTATTGCTGGTTGGTCTGCTAGTCCTCCAGAAGAAAGAACCACAAGGCATTGGCAACTTCATCCCATCTCCAAACTCCAAAATAATATTTCAAAAAGTGAAGTTTTGGCATATTTACAGGAGCTCTTAGCGGTGACTTCTAAGGGAATTATTATTATTATTATTATTATTATTATTATTATTATTATTATTATTATTATTATTATTATTATTATTATTATTATTATTATTATTATTATTATTATTTATTGAATTTATATACCACCCTATCTCCCTTACGGGACTCAGGGCAGTGAACAGGCGATAATAAAAACCAAAAACCAATAAAAATGTCTGTTGTGGCTCCGTCTTGTGAGCCCCTCTTATCGGAGGAAGAAGGCTCCGAACATGAAGGAGAGGAGATGGCCAGGCCTCCCTCTCCAGGACCCTCCTCTCTGGCAATGCCTCAGGTGTCTCCCGACGGAGAAGAGATTGGCCAGGAGCCAGGTGTTTCTGAGATTGGCCAGGAGCCAGGTGTTTTGGATAGTGATGAAGATACGTTGTGGCTGGATCCACGCCAGCGTAGGCGCGACAAGCGTGCGCAGCAGAAAAGGAGGCGTGCCAGAGATTAAGCTGAGTCACTGGACCACACCCCACAGGCTATAAAAGGGAGGTGGTGGCCATTTGGACTCTGTGACGGACAAAGCTGAATCTCTGACGAAATAGTTTGCTGTGGACTTAATTTCAAACTGTGTGTATTGTTTTTTGTTTCTGTGTTCTCTGAGTAAAAGTTCTTGACAGGCAGCTATGGAGCTGCTGCCAAGTTTCTTAACTGTGGCATGGAGTGTGGAGAAGTTATTTAACCCTCAGCTGGCTGTTTGGGTGTGTGTGTCAGATGGGGACAGAACAATGTCCAGGGAAGGGTACCAGCCTCTTCCCTGGCAGAAACAGAACTGACCACGATAACGAAAGGGGTGAAGCTGCCTTCGCACCTAAAGAGGTGATCAGCCAAGCAACTGCAGGCATTCAGAGTCTGGGCTTCCTTCCCTGCGACCTTTCTATAAACTGCCACTGTTTTAATTTGAAAAGGCACTTAAAAGTAGTTGCTGCAAAGTATTCATCCCAGCGGGTTAATCAGTATCAAGTAGCTTGTGTTGTGAGGACAATAGCGATATACAGTATAATTAGATACAATTTTGAGGGGAAATATTAAAGCAGTTATTAAAAGCATCGAAGTGCAACTGATGGTGATATAAAGAACAGTGGTGGGATGAGTCAGGGACAGTAAGATTGGAAAGGGCAGTTGGCCAATGCAAATCTTTTCGAAAAGAATGAGTTTGCCAGACATTATTCTAAAGCAGAGCAAGCAATGGTCATGGAATTCCCTATCTTTTTTTTTCTTGGGGGGAACAAAAATCATAGAGGAGATGGGCTTTGCGCTAAAGATTTTCTGACATCCATATTTGATCTAAAGAAATGATCTCCAAATTCTTCTATCTCTTTTGTTATGCAAAACTATCTGGCCTTTCCTCTCCTCTCCTCTCCTCTCCTCTCCTCTCCCCTCCCCTCCCCTCCCCTCCCCACCTTTCCCTCTCCTCTCCTCCCTCCCCCTCCCCTCCCCTCCCCACTTTTTCCTTTCCTTTCCTTTCCTCTCCTCTCCCCTCCTCTCCTCTCCTCTCCTCTCCTCTCCCCTCCCCTCCCCTCCTCTCTCCCCCNCCATATTTGATCTAAAGAAATGATCTCCAAATTCTTCTATCTCTTTTGTTATGCAAAACTATCTGGCCTTTCCTCTCCTCTCCTCTCCTCTCCTCTCCTCTCCCCTCCCCTCCCCTCCCCCCCCCCCCCCCCCCCCCCCCCCCCCCCCCCCCCCCCCCCCCCCCCCCCCCCCCCCCCCCCCCCCCCCCCCCCCCCCCCCCCCCCCCCCCCCCCCCCCCCCCCCCCCCCCCCCCCCCCCCCCCCTCCCCTCCCCACCTTTTCCTTTCCTTCCCCTTCCCTTTCTCTTTCCGTTTCCCCTTCCCTTTCCCCTCCTCCTCCTCCTCCTCCTCCTCCTCCTCCTCCTCCTCTTTCTCCTCCTTGTAGTTTTGTTTTGTTTGTGAACATCTGTAAAGTCATTGTGGGAGTCCACTAGAGCCAGAAATAAAAACCATGCCAAGAAGAACATCAGCCAAACAACCTGTCTTTGCCAACTCCAAGAAAAATAGCCAGGCAAGTATCCCAGTATCATCTTAGTCTCTGGGCTCCATTGTTTGTGGAGCAACTGAATTACCACTTAGTTGTGATGTTTATTTTAGAAGGACTCATGAATAAGTTACCACCTTTTGCTTCTATAGTTCCTCTGAAATCCCATGCCTCTGAAAACAAGCCTACCACTATTTTAATAATGAAGGCTGCTGTGGATGAGTGGCTAAGAAGTTCCGGGCTCATATTCATCACCCAGAAACTCACTGGGTGATTTTGGGCTAGGGAGGGGGGGAGGAAAAAAAAAGCTTATTGCTGATGACAAAGAATAATAAACTAGTTAAAGGAACTGGAAAGATGGCAAAGTTTAGATTTTTGCATCTTATAAAAAGTTATACAAAGCAGGTCAAAGGGGATATGGAATCAATAGGAGCAAAGACATTGATAGAAAAAAACTATCAAGTTTAACTGTCTGGTTTTGATAACCCTAAGTTCATTCTAACTCACTTCTGCAATAGAAGCATTTTTTTAAAAAAATCATGGAAACGTTTCCCTGCATTTTCATGTTCATTATCCTAATGCATTTTTGCTTTTTTCCATGTATACGTTTTACCAAAGTGATATTTCAGATTGTAATGCAATTTTACATTATTGTATCATGAATTTATGGATATAAATATATTTTTTTCAGTTAAAACTATACCGCAAAACAATTTTTTTTGTCAGTCTTATTTCTGCAACCAAGCCATCTTTTGGTCTCCACGAAAGTGTCAATAATTCATTATGCATTGCCTATTTTCTGTTAAGTTGTTACTCAGTGGATTAAGGCATCAGCTGATGGGGTATGAGAAGATGGCCTTTGTCCATTGGGTTTTTTAATCCATCATTGACTAATCATGTCTCTGTAATATTGTTACTCTAGAACAAGTATAATCACTTGCATTTGGTGTCCATTTTTATTCCTTATCTGTGGTCTCTGGGACAGAATCTTAAGGGCCATAATATTGGAAATAACAGAATAACAGAGTTGGAAGGGACCTTGGAGGTCTTCCAGTCCAACCCCCTGCTCAAGCAGAAGATCCTATACTATTTCAGACAAGTGGCTGTCCAGTCTCTTCCTAAAAGCCTCCAGTGATGGAGCACCCACAACTTCTGGAGGCAAGCTGTTCCACCAGTTAATTGTTCTCACTGTTAGAAAGTTTCTCCTTAGTTCTAAGTTGCTTCTCTCCTTGATGCGTTTCCATCCGTTACTTCTTGTCCTGCCTTCTGGTGCTTTGAAAAATAGGTTGACCCCCTCTTCTTTCCCCTCAAATACTGGAATACTGCTATCATGTCACCCCTAGCTCCTGCGACTGTTCTTCATATGTTTTAGTCTCCAGGCCCTTAATCATCTTTGTTGCTCTTCTCTGCACTCTTTCCAGAGTCTCAACATCTTTTTTTATATCGTGGTGACCAAAACTGGGTGCAGTATTCTAAGTATGGTCTTACTAAGATTTTATAAAGTTTCATGTGATCTTGATTCTATCCCTCTGTTTATTCAGCCAAGGATTGCATTGGCTTTTTTGGCTGTTGCCGCATATTGCTGGCTTGTATTTTTAAGTGATTGTCCACTAGGTCTCCGAGTTTCCTCTCACAGTTAGTGCTGTTCTTCTAACTTCTCTTTAACATTAGAGTCTGACCTCAGAAGAAGAAATCCAACAGCTAGCCTTCAGTTGTTCTTCCTTGTCCTTTTCCATTTCTAGCACCTGCTCAGACTGGGCAATGCCATCCCTGGAACACCCCAGGTGAGGATCTATTTGATCCTTGGCAGAATTTTCACTGCAGAGGTTTGAGAAATGTGACATGTAACCGCTTCAATGTGAGTGCTGGGTTAGGAAATGCAAAGTGGGTATGTTTGCCTTAACATGCCAAACCAAATGAATTTCTCATGCACTGGTCAACATAATCAGCAGGGTGATAATGCATTTTTCTCCTCTTGTAGATATTCTGTAGGTTTCTGATAGCATACCCTGAAAAAATAGTAGTCAGATTTTTTTTTCTGATTTAGTAACACAGTTCACTGACTCCTCATCTGAAATATAGAATGAAGATCATTAGGAAGAGCCCTTAACTATACCACCATAGTATTGTCTTGTCTTCCATTGAAAGCTTTCCAGACTGGATTTTTCAGCATTGATCAACATAGCATGGTAATGGTGAAATCCCCAGGGGTTCATATGGTTACCATTTCTTCATCCTTTCATGTTGCCTTAGATTGTCCAAGGGGATACTCTAGCTGGACTATTGATCAGGGATATCCAAGGCTGTTTTAGAGACTACTGGCCTTCTGTGTGCTGTAGAAGTGAGGACTCTTTAACATGATTGCTTAACTAAACCAGATTATGCTCACAGCTATCTGATTAATCTTTGTATTTGGAGCGGGGGATCCTTGAGCTTCTCAGAACTTCCTCAAGTCCCATGATCAATCCAACCCAACCCAACCCTCAGAACTTCCTCAGAACTTTGGAGCAGGGGATCCTTGGCTTCGCAGAACTTCCTCAAGTCCCATGCCATGATCAATCCAACCCAACCCAACCCAACCTGCACAACTGATTTTTAAGCTTTTAATAGAAGGAAAGCGATAAGAAACTGGAAAGAAACACTTGTCTCTAGTTGAGCACTGATTGGGGATTGGGGGGTGGTGGTTCCCTTCTCTAGCATAAAAAGGATTTTTTTTAAGCAGAGGACTGGGAAAAAAATGATTTCCAGTGAGTTTCTAGAAGATTGACAACTATGAATCCTAAAAAGAGGAAGAGGATGTCCATCCAAATGCATTCAATTGCATTTGGATGGGCATCTAAAATGGACAGCTGGACAGAGCTTTCCCTACTTGATTTACCAACTTTGTCAAGTAAGATAATATTATTATCCCAAGCTGCAGTGCAGTTGGAGTTCTGAGGACAAGATAAATGGAGCTGGTACCATTCAAGCATACGATGGCAGTGAAGCCAGCCAAGGAAATCTGGGTTCTCTATCCATTGTCCTATAATAACGGATGAAAGAATGGTGGATCAATACACATTGATGACTCTCAAAGACTGCAATCATCTTGAACCAGGTTTCTTCCTTGTGAACAAAGGCAGTTTGCAGCACCTCAACATAGCAGGTGTCCCAGTATTGACAAGATATTGTAGAACTTGGCATTGCCCCCTTCCCATAAGCTCCAGTCATCGCTGCCAGGAGTTAGGAAGTGTGGAAAGCCTTTAACACAGATGCGTTGCTAGAATCAGGTTGCAATGGCAGTTGCATAATTGATTGCTGTAGCTAGTGGTGAGAATTAAATGTCATTGTTCTGAAAAGTCAGTAGCTTCTCCCCTAGCCCAACAGCTTTGAAAGAGCACCAATTGAGAGCTTATGCAGGGTATTTGAAGGTATCACTTTTTGACTGATGACATATTAACAGGACGGCTTCTGTTGAAAGTCTTGTTTTCTGCTTCTACTTTTGTCTTTTATTGACACCAAAAGGAAATATTTATATTTTCCCAGACCTAAACACTAAAATAGTTTTTTTAGTGTTTGCAGAGTTTTGTCTTTAAAATTGGGGTTGCTTTTATTTCCAAATGCATTGCTTTATTGTTTGCAGTTGGATTTTCATTAGGTTTTATTGTGTGCTGCTTTGTGGGATGATCTTATTTATCCTTCCTTTAAATTGATCTGTACACTCCCAAAAGAAGAAGGGTGGATATTGGGTGGTTTAGGACTCTGACAAATAAATAAAATAACAGTGAGTCACCCTTGAGGATGGGTGGGGTATAAACATGACCGATAAACCTTAACAAATTCCAGTGAGGCAGAAAAGGCTGCCATAATGTGGCAGAGCAGAAAGAAATATTCCTTAATGCTTCTTAGGATTGTACGTGCCTCAAATCACCAAAGGTCGTGGACATTAAGGATCAAATTGCTTAAATACAGAGATAATAGAATTATCTCATTATAGAGATGGCCCATTTTCATTACAAATCCAATGTAGTTTAACTTCACTATCACTTGAGGTTTTTCTTTCTTCCTTCCTCTCCCTGAGTAGTTATGTAAGCAAGAGGGCCCCAAGGAGACCCATCAGGCTCATGGGTTTCCAAAGTGCAGGAGGCAACGAAAGATAATTGATTGGTTGTCAGGCTCCTATTAGGAAGCCAACTCTTTGAACCAGATGTAACAGAAGAGAGGTGAAAACTGGCCTGCTTCTCTTTTGGGACACAGAGAATTGAGGTTAGATGGCATGTTTTTGTCTTGTTCTCATCATGCCATGTTTAACATAGTGTTTTGGCCCCGGGACATCCTTGTGCTTTACAAAGGAACAACTGACATTGTAAGGATGGTGCCATATTCAGGAATTACTCTGTAATTACACCGTGGCATGACATTTTATTCTTCGCCATTTGCTTAAGGTTGGTACCTCTTTTTGAAAATCCTGCTGGTAGAATTTTATTTAGTGTATGGCATATCATACATGGATTAACAATATATATTAACATTTTGCCTAGATTAGTAGACACGGTAAAATGTTAAAAAGAACTATGTTCAAATATCAAGAGCTATGGTGGTGGCACAGTGGTTAGAATGCAGTATTGCAGGGTAATTCAGCTCACTGCTAGGAGTTCGATCCTGATTGGCTCAAGGTTGACTCAGCCTTCCATCCTTCTGAGGTTGGTAAAATGAGGACCCAGATTATTGGAGGCAATATGCTGACCCTGAAAACTACTTAGAGAGGCCTATAAAGCACTGTGAAGTGTTATATAAGTCTAAGTGCTATTGTTATCAAAGTCTAGGCCAGGAGTAGGCAACCTTGGCTCTTTTATGACTCGTGGACTTCAACTCCCAGAATTCCTGAGCCAGCTGTGCTGAGGGGAAAGGGAGAGGTTTCCAAGCTGAGTCATGCTGGCTCAGGAATTCTGGGAGTTGAAGTCCACGAGTCATAAAAGAGCCAAGGTTGCCTACCCCTGGTCTAGGCCATCTAACCATTGAAGCGCAGCATCATTTATATTAAAAAAAAATCTGGGTGGGGATATGCCCTCAGCTTACAGCTGTTTACGATGTGATCTACAGCTTGACATGAAACCCCTCAGTCACACTGAGGGGAGGATACTATGCACCATTTATACAGAGAGTCCGGGTTGATGCTGTGTGAGATGTGAATCCTATGCAGGATTGTCCATTGCTCACAAGTTCAAAACCTGGTGCCTTTTTTGTGAGGTCATTTATATGTCTACCTGTGTCTGGGCATTCAGCGACCTATTTGGTTTTCCATTAGGAATCAATGTTAAAGTTGTCGGGCAGATATTGTACAAGTACCAGTCAGGGCTTCCTGGATTTGAGTCTTCCAGCTGATAAATGAGGAAGGCTGGCATGCACCGGTAGGAGTGAGTTGCTCATAATTTTTCTGTATTCTCTCACTAGTGCATCTTGCCTACATAAAGCTAGCGGTGCTTCATGACTCAGAACAAGAAGCCAGTAAGTTGGTTTTAATACATCTGCATTAAGAAACCCATCCATGCAGACAAGTGGAAGTCAAAAACATAGGCATTAGATACTGTAAGTGAAGCTAACCTGTTCTCAGGGTGGCTGGAAGAACTGATTCAGAGCAGGCCCATCCCTCACTTGCATTCATATGGTGTAATGAAAATGGCATTATGAAGTTCTTCTCCCAGTCTTCAGGCACCAAAACTGTGGCCAGTGTTTGGCCAGAAGACTAAGAGAACTTCCGTAAGAGTTTTTTCTGTTTTAAGAGCTGGGGGTTGCCCATAAACTATGAAATGGAGACCATGTGTTTGCTGCTTTTTTTGCAGACATTTTTGGATTGTGCGTAAGATCCAAGTGTTTGGACCTTTCGGATTGTCCATAAGGTCTAATTGTTGTACACTTTGTGGCATGAGAAGGAGGAGAAGAAGGACTTCTCCTCTTTTAGAGGGTGGGGGGGAGTTCAACCGCCGTCTCTGAAAAATCCATTCTAAGAAATGTTAGCTCAGCTTTAATCACTAACTTTTTATTCATAGTCAGCAATTTTCATGGGTTCCCCACTGACTTTTGCTTCAGAATCCAAACAGGCATCCAGCAAAACATATGGAGAATTCATCCCACAGCTCAAGTATTTGCATTTGATTGGTTAGCTCTACAAGGAACCGTTTCTTTCGTCTTAAATTCTTGGCTTCTTCACTCTGCTGCAGCTACTTCTTTTTCTTGTAAACCTTGTACAAGCTTAATGTCTCTTTTTTAAAACTCCTGCTTCCTGGATGTAGTAGATCAAGAAAGCCTTATTCCTCTGAGCCTTGTCTTAGAATGCCTGAGAAATGTAGAAAAGATTTGAGTTCGTAAGTATGACAAACACAATCCATTTATCAAGGTATTTCTGAGCATGGATCTCAGCTTGTGTGGGAAGAGTCTAATAAAGGAGGGTCTGTTGGCAAGGAGTCCTTTTTCCTCTGATGTTCTTCTCTTAGTAAGGAAAAAAAAAACCATCCAACTTGAGTACTAAGGAGCTATTTCTGAGTCCTCTAACCTTAGGAAATCATCTCAGCATTTTTATTGTCCATGTTTTTCGACATTTGTAGCATTTTAGAGCAGAATCCTAAATCTGATCCTTTATCTACGAAAAAATAGAGAACCTGTCAATGTAGACTTTTCATTCATCAGTGGCCGTCCTTCCACTTCATTAGCCCTCTTTTCAAATTACAAAGGTTAATTTAAATCCTGGCTGTCTTGGGTTTTTTGTCATACAGCCTGGCGGGAGATTATGCACAAAGACAGAAAAAAAAAATACTAAATTACCCACAATGGAGGAATGGATTGTGAAGATGATAGAATTTGGAGAAATGGCAATATTGGCTTGTTTGATTGAGGATAATACAACACAGGTTCTTTTATTAAAAGACTGTAAACCTCTTATGGGCTTTTTTGTGTGCTGAAAATGGAATAAAATAAACCACCGATTTATAGATTTGCTGATTAAGAAGGAGTTGAATATGGCAAGAAGGGAGTCATGAGGTAACTTCAAAGAGTGACAAAAAGTTTGAAATTGCTGCAAAGCGGATCAGGAGTTACTTTTTTAGATATCTTTTATTCTCCTTTTTTCTATTTGTATTACCTTTCATACTTTTAAAATCTTTTCTCAGCATGGTACTGAGGAAGGAAGGAAGGAAGGAAGGAAGGAAGGAAGGAAGGAAGGAAGGAAGGAAGGAAGGAGGGAGGGAGGGAGGGAGGGAGGGAGGAATTTCAAGGAATTTCAGGAAGGAGGTAAGGAAGGAAGGAATTTCAAGAAGGAATTTTAGGAAGGAAGGAAGGAAGGAAGGAAGGAAGGAAGGAAGGAAGGAAGGAAGGAAGGAAGGAAGGAAGGAAGGAAGGAAGGAAGGGGGAGGGAGGGAGGGAGAGAGAGAGGGAGGACCCCCCTTTCCTTTTATTCTTCATTGATTTCATAATCACTCAAAAATCTTGTCAATTTAGTACATTCATATCTACATTTCTATTAGTCAAGAATCTTACCTGCTGTACTTTATTTCTCCCACACCTGTCCTTGTGTGTGTCTTTCCTCTTAAGGAGATCAAAAGAAATGTAGCTGAATTACCTTCAGAAGAAAGAACAAAGGGCAAAGGCAGGATTAGAGCTAGAAAAAATTGAGACTATGGTGCCACCTACCGTCTAGAATGAAGCCAATGACCCAATAGGAATCCTCTAATACTCTCAATTAGCCTCATTTTTTCCTGCCTTTCTGCTTGGGGGTCACCATCCCACACTGAAAATGTAAGAGATTTCGTAAGTGCCACCTTGTAGTCTGGAAATTATAGGTATGCTGGTTGGTGAGGATAAGGAAGAAGACTTCATGGGGGATTTATGACTCAAGCACAGTCCTTTCGGACTTTAAACAGTAAATGAGGGATTGCAATGGTTATTTCTTGTTAGTGGTCTTTAAAGTTTTTTTCCCTGCTGCTGGATAGTTTCTAAAGCAGGGGTGTCAAACTCAATTTCATTGAGGGCCGCTCAGCATTGTGGTTGCCCTCGGGGGGGCGGGGGTGTGTGGCCAGGGTGGGTGTGGCCTACTGGGAGGGTGTGGATGGAATAGGTGTGGCCTACTGGGTGGGTGTGGTCAGCTCTACATCCTTCACGTCAAGGGTGCCTTTGGGGGCCTGGGCAGGAGTGGGACAGATCTGAGGGTCTCTGGCAGAAGGGGGTGGGACCGGGGCAAGTGCCAAGGCATGGTCCACTGGAGGAGCCTCACTGTTCCTCTCAGGCCATGCAGGGGGGGTGGCTTATGGAGCTAAGACTGAATGCGTTTCAGCATAGATGGCCACCACAAAATTGTACATTGGCTCCCGGCCGGCCTGGGCCAGGGCCAAGGCAGTGGGGGCCATTCCCTCACTGTTTCCAGGATGGCTTCGCGGGCCACATGAAACCACTTCGTGGGCCGCATCCAGCCCCTGGGCCTTGTGTTTGACATGTCTGTTCTAAAGCATTAATAAAAATAGTATCCCAGATGCAGATGGACTTGGCTTCATGGAATTGAGGGTTCAAGAAAGCTTGCTTTATTTTTTTTATTTAGGCTTGTCTTTGAGCTGGGCAGTGTAGAAATATTCTCAATAAACGAATAGGGAGTAGCACGTACAAATGTCATACAACCTGCTATCGTGTCTTTTCCTGTTTGTTTGTTTTCTTTTTCCCTTTTCTTGATCCCAGTTCAGCTGCCCTGATTCTGCCTGTCTCTCCCTGGGATCCTGGCAAACTCCTTCAATCAAATTTAAAGCCAAGTCAATCCAAGGCATGGATCTATAGTGTTTTCTCCAAAATGATTTGGCTCCCTTTTCAGATCTTTTTTTTTCTTTTTCTTTTTTTCTTTTCGTTGTCGTTGAACGATACCAAAGTTTGCAATGATTCCTACTGATGTATAAGGAAGGCTGAATGAGTAGACTCTACCAGCATCTGATCCTTGATTCATCTTCATAAACAAAACCACCCAATATTCGATGTAGCAGTGTGGGGGGAAAAAACCCTAGTAATTGCCTTCATTGCCTTCAATAATAATAATGTCAACCAGCCACTCTTAGTAACTGGGTGGTGAGACAATTGTCCCATTCTCTGGCTTTTGATGCTTCTCCAAATGAGAATGAAGGCGCTAGGAGACCACTAACAAAAGAATCAAGGCATTAAGAGCCCTTAAAGGTGGCTTTACATTAAATCAAGTAATAGCGGATTGTCTTTGAAAGAAGCCAAGTCAATAATAGGCTTTTATTCCTTGTTGATATTTTTCTGGACAAGAAATGAAAAGGGTGAATTATTTCTCTCATGTTGAAGTGCAAGCTAGTTAACTCAAATTCCTAGCGTTATTCAGTAAATATACTTTTAATTGTCAAAGGAGACATAATGCACAGGGTACCCTTTGACATGTCTCTTTCAATTGACATTAAATCTGTCCTTTCAAGAACCTGTCTCTCCTCTTTTTCTTTTTTTCTTTTTTCTTTTTGGTCCTTTTTGTTGACAGAAGGGTTTGCTTTATTGTCTGTCTGTCTGTCTATCTTTTTCATCTATCTATCTATCTATCTATCTATCTATCTATCTATCTATCTATCTATCTATCTATCTATCTATCTATCTCTATCATTTATCCTATCTATATCTATTTGTCTGTCTATCTATTTATCTATCTATCTTTTTCATCTGTCCTATCTATCTATCTATCTATCTATCTATCTATCTATCTATCTATCTATCTATCTATCTATCTATCTATCTATCTATCTATCTATCTATCTATCTATCTATCTATCATATTTATATAGCCACCCATTTCATGAAACGTGACTCTGCTTCCTGTACAATCAAACCATAAAAACAAAAACAGTTATCACCTGGATGAGTGAATATCCTGCATATCATGTATTATGAAGCCTGTGGGGGGGATTACTGAAACTGCTCCCCCTTGATCTTCTCCAAGGAAGGGTTTTGGCTGAAAAAAAAACAACCCTGATTTTGTTAGGATTGGCTGTGTGTAGCCTTCGATTTGTCTTTCTGTCCTTGCTGCACTGCAGGAGAGGAGATTACTCAACCAGAGGATTTTCCATTCCTGCTTCACTGCAGGAAATCAGGTGAAAAGATGAATGATCTGCCTCCAGCTTTGGGGTTTTGCAATTCCATGATCTTAGAGGCAAACCAGAAATCATAATAAATTGCCTAGTCCAATTTGGAGAATTTATAACACTGGATATAGGAGACTGTGCCCAAAGATCTAGCTATTTTTTTTTCAATTTTGATACATATATCACTGTAAATTTGTACCAGATGTGTAGATTACTCCATAGGTCAAAATCTGGGAACATCATGCTAGGTGAATATAATGTCCAGGACTTTATTGCAGTGATAAATTTCCTTTTAGCATTTTTTTCCCTCTAGTTCTACAAATGGTATATGTAAGTACATTTGATTTCTCTGTGGAATCATAGATTATTGAATAATGAAATGTCAACATAGCCAGTCAGGTTGCTTTAAGATGTCAAAGTGCTTGCCTATTGCTATTTGGCTGTCTTTATGTAGTTGCATCCAGATTTACTTATTGCTCCAGCTTATAAAAAAAATGTCTTAAAAAGGCACTAAAACAAATTTTGGACTAACCCACAATCAATCACTGGGCTTAGAATTTAAGATTGCTTCCTTGGGCTACCAGTTGTGAAAAACCCTGCAACCACAAGGTTGCAGATATAGGAAAAACATCCTTTTTCTTTCTATCTAGTGCAGGGGTCTTCAAACGTGGCCCTTCTATGACTTGTGGACTTCAAATCCCAGAATTCTTCAGCCAGTGTGCCTGGCTGAGGAATTCTGGGAGTTGAAGTCCACAAGTCATAAAAGGGCCAAGTTTGAAGACCCCTGGTCTAGTGGTTATCTGGATTTTGTAGGGCAAAAATCTGTTTTTGTATCCTTACACGTATATCAGCAGACACTTCATTTTAGAGTTTGTGCTTCATTTTATTAGCGAAGATGGTGGCCAGATGGTCTTTTTGCCTTGTAGTCTGCATTGCTTTTTCTTAACATTCTCCGTATTCATATCAGAAGAGTCTTCTTTGACAATAATTCAAATTAAAGGATTTGTTTTCTGGTACAATAGAATATGTGTCCCACAAAACCACTTTTGCATTACCAAGTATGGAATTTCTGCACTGACAATTCAGTTTTGGTTTTTATTTATTTTATTTATTTATTTATTTGATTTGTATCCCGCCCTTCTCCTTACCGGACTCAGGGCGGCTGACAGCCTTATAAAACCAATATTACAATAAATACCAATTTAAAACCAGATTAAAAGGAAATATTTGCAATGGCCTAATAATTAAAATTTCCCTTAAAAACCCCACTAAAATTCCCTAGGCCAATCCCGC
>NW_015386389.1:2995976-3007048 GCF_001527695.2 Protobothrops mucrosquamatus
TATCCCGGCCTGAAGCCCGACTGGAGCGGGTCCAGATAGACTGTTTCCTCCAGGTGTCGAGGGAACTGCTGCGCAACCACACTCTCAACAACCTTCGCCACAAAGCGAAGGTTGGAGACCGGGTGATAGTTAGCCAATACATCTGGGTCCAGGGAGGGCTTCTTAAGGAGGGGCCTCACCACCGCCTCCTTTAAGGCCGCGGGGAAGGCACCCTCCCATAAAGAAGCGTTTACAATTCCCTGGAGCCAGGCTCGTGTACCCTCCCGAGCCGCCAGTACTAGCCAGGAGGGGAACGGATCCAGTAAACATGTGGTTGCATTCAGCCTCCCCAAGATCCTGTCCACGTCCTCGGGAGCCACAGAGTCAAACTCCTCCCATACAACAGTCTCAAGACCTGCTCCCGTTTCCTCCCCCGGGGCCACCCAGTCAGAGTCAAGGCCTTCTCGGATCCGAGCGACTTTGTCATACAGATATTGCGCAAAGTCCTCGGCCCTCCCCTCCAGGGGATCCCCCCTCCCTCAATTGAAGGAGAGAGCGGGTCACCCTGAAGAGGGAGGCCGGGCGGTTATCTGATGACGCAATGAGGGTGGAGTAGTAATTAGACCTCGCCACCCTCATCGCCACAAGGTAGGATCTAACATGTATCCTTACCTGTGCTCGGTCGGATTCGGTTCGGCTAGCCCTCCAACTGCTCTCTAGGTTAAAGTTTTATGTATTACTGGGTGCAAAGATAAATTGCTTTGTGATGAAACAAAAGCCATGTAGGCAACACACCCTATTTGTTTGTTCCTCCAAAACTAACTGATCTTATTATATTCTACTTATCATCAACCTTGCCCCCCCCCCCAAAAAATTGAAATCACACAACATATTAAGATTTGTTTTTCTCTTCAGACACACGGCAGGTTTTAAAGCCGTAAAGCCATTGTTTGTATCACCTGCAGGGACCAATCCCAGTGAAATCCAGGTAATTTCACCAGGCAAACAAAGAAAGAAACCTTTGGCTGGAAAAGAAATGCCTTCAGTTAAAAGAGAGAGAGAGAAGCTTGTTCAGTGGCTGCTTGGAAACTTCCACTGTTCTGAAGGGTTTTTTCTCCATCTAGTGGAAGAATGGAAATCTTCAGCTTGAAAGGATTAGCTGTAATCATTGCACCTAATTAAAATGGCCATGAAACACACCCTCCGTCTTTAATTGGATGCCCATCATTCAGTCTGGTTTGGAAGCATCACTGCTTCAGACGGGAAGGCGGTGCAGAGAGTGGTGAGGATGGCTGAAAAGATCATTGGCATGATCCCTCCCATCCAGGACATAGCACAGAAGCGCTGCTTGAGCAGGGTCCGTAAGATCATCTGGGACACTACACATCCTCTTCACGACCTGTTTTCCTTGTTACCTTCTGGGAGGAGGCTTCGTGGTATCCGTAGCAGAACATCCAGATTCAGCCATAGTTTCATTCCATACAGCATTAACTTTGCGAACTCTCAAGCTTCCTCCTTCCGTTATATATTCAAGATGGACAGTATTTAATATTTATTTGTTATGTATATGTAGGGGTGTGGGTCTATACATACGTTGTATATAGTATGTTTAGGTGTGTGTCAGGTATGTGTTTCACTTTGAGAGCGGGCAACTAAATTTCATTTGTGATGTGTGCCGTTGTGCCCACAGTAAAAAAATGACAATAAAGGTTATCTTATCTTATCTTATCTAAATTCATGCACAGGGCCCAAGTTGGGGACAAAGATCTGCAATTCTCCCAAAGGCTTAGGACCAAAAGACAAGTGTAGATTCGTCCCTGAGCTGAGTAAAATTATCCTCCAAGGTGACAGAAACTTGAGAGAAAATTATAGGTGGTCCTTGACTTACAACATTCGTTTAACGAGTGTTCAAAGTTACAGCGGCACTGAAAAAAAGTGATTTATGATCATTTTTCACACAGCATCCTCATGATCACAGCATCAACATTCAGATTCTTGGCAACTGACTCATATTGATGACGCCTGCAGTGTCCCAGGGTCAGGTGATCCCCTTTTGCAACCTTGTGACAAGAAAAGTCAATGGGGAAGCCAGGTTCACTGCACAACTGTGTTACTAACTGCAGTGATTCATTTAACAACTGTGGCAAGGAAAGTCGTAAAATGGGGCAAAATTCACTTAACAACTGTATTGCTTAGGAACAGAAATTTTGGACTCAGTTGTCATCATAAGTTGAAGACTACCTATAGTGATCCAGGACAGGGTTTTCGAAGTCAGGTGTTGTGTGCCTAATAACAACAACAACAACAACAACAACAACAACAACAACAACAATAATAATAATAATAAAGTTGGAAGGGACCTTGGAGGTCATCTAGTCCAACCCCTGCTCAGGCAGGAAACCCTATAACAGTGGTGGCGAACCTATGGCACGGGTGCCAGAGGCAGCACTCAGAGCCCTCTCTGTGGGCACGTGCGGCGGTGCCCCAGTCCTAGGCCTTCAGCTGGGTTATATAAAACCTTATCGCTTTAGGCCTCCGCCGCCATGTACAAAATAAAAAGGTTCAATCAATCAGTCAATTTCAACTTCTCGCGGGAAAAAAAAAGATCTTGCAAAGTTGGAATTGATTGATTGAACTTTTTAGTCCCACCCAGTCTGCTGTTACCACCGCAGCTATGCCCACTCAATGGGCCACACCCACCCAATGGGCCACACCCACCCGGCACCCGACGATGCATAAATGGGTTTTGGGTTCCAGTTTGGGCACTCGGTCTCTAAAAGGTTCGCCATCACTGCCCTATACCATTTCGGACAATTGGCTGTCCAGTCTCTTCTTAAAAACTTCCAGTGTTGGAGCATTCACCGTTTCTGGAGGCAGGTTGTTCCACTGGTTAATTGTTCTAACTTTCAGGAATCTGTGTCATTAAAAAGAAATATGCTGAGGAAAAGTGTGACAATGTTAAGAAGTGTCAATGAAAAGTGTATTGTGATTTGTATTCCTTCTTTTAAGAATAAGCTTTCTGTCTTTTGTCACCAGTTTCACTGCCAATATCCAGCTCAAGAATCTGAATAAAACTCCAGGTTCATTTCATTTCCAAAAAGCTTACTACTTGTTGAATACACATCTTGGTTATGTCGAAGAAAAACTAACTTCGAGGTTCCAACACCAACTCATAGACTTAAACAATAGTTTTCCCAGCCAAACCCCCCCAAAATCTTACGTAATCCATATCAACAAGTCCACTTTGTATGGGAACCGTCTACTTCAAATCCACACCTGTTCTGGTGTCCTTGACAAGGCTTCAAGCTCTCATGGTCTGCAGCTGAATTGAAGAAGTTTCGTTTTTCCATCTACCCACTTGAAAGTAACACCTCCCCCCCTTAATCTAAAGGCAAGTTGAAACACAGAGGCACGTAGCTGCCAAAGTTTCATCCTTGACACTCACTTCTATCTCAGAACAAAGTGTCTATGGAGAAGCTCTGTTATCCATGTCATGGTTGTCTCAAAGGTGCTTTTTCAAAAGGCAACTGGATTTTCTTGGTTTTTTTCTTTGAAAACATTCTCATCGATTCTGGCAGGATGGTGGGGAGGGATGAAAGGATCCTATTTCTTTGCAGTCATCTGGTCATTAGCACTCTCTGAGAGCCATTGAGGCCACTTGGGGGTTTACCTGTGTGAAGAGAATCAACACCCTGACTTCCTCTTTTGCTTCTATTTCACAGTTCAATTTCACCGTTTAGCATTGAGAGCACAAGACGCCAGAGACGGTCTGAATCGCCGGACTCCCGGAAGCGCCGCATCCACAGGTGTGATTTTGAAGGATGCAATAAGGTTTACACGAAAAGCTCCCACTTGAAGGCTCACCGGAGGACCCACACAGGTGAGCACGGGTGAAAATTTCCAGCTATGGATTCAGTGGTGATTGCAATTTGAAGAGCTGGACATAATTCCATACAGTACAGTTCTCTTGATAATTCCCACCTGCCATGTAATCCTAGAAACCAAGGCTTTCCCCATAATAGGAAACAGTTCTTCGGTTCCAGTATTTTTCTGTAAAGGTGGGGAAACAGGGTGTGTATTGTCAACTAAGATGAAGGGCCATGACTCCAATCCAGTCAAGAATCTGGATGGATTTCTTGTGATTTTCTTGCTCTAGAGGGTTCCTCGTGGTTATCTCTACGGTGGTGACATTCCAGTTGGACATTAGTTCAGTTCAGGAGAAAAAAATTGTGATGGCTGTCCACTCTGTATCCACTCCTCCAGGCACTAGCAAGGACACCCACCCCACCATTAAAAACATTTTCTTTCTTTCTTTCTTTCTTTCTTTCTTTCTTTCTTTCTTTCTTTCTTTCTTTCTTTCTTTCTATCATTATCTGTCGTATTTATATCTATCTATCGTTATCTGTCTATATTTTTTCTATCTATCTATCTATCTATCTATCTATATCATTACATGTTTATATTTATATCTATCTATATATCTATCTATCTATATCTATCTCTATCTATCTATCTATCTATCTATCTATCTATCTATCTATCTATCTATCTATCTATCTATCTATTAATTTATCAAATGTATGCAGCCATCTAATCCAGCAGAAATGACTTTGGGCAATATTCAAAAACCTCTGTCTATTTGGATAGATTTGCATTCTCCAGATAGGATGCTTTTTGAGAGGAGAGGGAAAACCTCATGGCTGTAACTTGTTAAAAGCATTGTTAAAACATAAGCTGGCTACCTGCATTACGTCAAGGGAGGGTCATTCATTCACATGGTTGTCTGATCTCAGGTGTGCTCACATTAGGGTACTGCTATAGAGCCATCAGAAGGGGGCCAGTTCCTTTCAGTGCATCTGCATCGTTAGCATCACAGTTACGTGAAAGAGGCTAGGAAGCACAAATGAAGCATGCCTGAGGCTGCTACCTGTGTCCTTCACCAACAGTGCTCCTCCTCATAACCAAAGCTCTGAGACTTTCCTTCCATCTGGTGGGTTTTAGGCATTCTTGTGGGCTGCTGAAGAGGAGTGTTTCAATCTGGATGGGATTCTGGGTGATCTCTTCATCTCTGTCTACATCAGGACCTGAGCTGAACCTGAGCTGTCAGAAAACACTTGCATAGAAGGGTGTCATAGATGGCAAGCAGTCTAGTTCATCTGCTCTTTATGGGTCGCCTTGATAAGTTCCAGGAACCCCAAGGTGTCCTGGCACAGAGACTGAACATTGCATTCCCAGGTCTTTTTCAGACAAGATCTGGGCTGGAAACTTTGTGCCAGGAAACAATGGCAAGCTCCAGGCCTTCAATGTGTGAGAAAGCTGTTTGCTTCTTTCCTTGTGGTTTGCCCCACTCCCTTTTGCAAAACCAGTAAAGTTATGAACTTCCCATGGCTGCGTGACAGAGAAGTATCAACATGAAACAACCCATCTCTGAGCCCCTGGGTTCTAACAGCTTTACATTACCCTGCAGGAACAAAGGACTTCCATAAGTTTCAGGTGTGTGGATCCATTGGCCTTCCCTTGGAGACTGTCTCCTGAGCAGTCCTAACCATTGCAGTTCCTCCTATGCTCAGGAGAGCTTCATTGGATGTTACAGGTGTTGGACTCCCAACTTCCAGTCTTATAGCACAGTTTTAATGGAAGGCCCTCATGAAAACATCACGGGATGCATAAGAATATTTTAATCAACTGCATTTGAAAGTTTGCTTCACAATCAGCAGTCTTTTACAACCCATTAAGTTAAAAAAAATTAGTATTTCTGTGCTTGAGGGTCAGGGTGTTCAAACTTGGAAGAAGCCTTCAGAGAGCTGCCTCTTTTATTTAGGCCTCGTAAAACAAAATTGTGTTGGCAGGCAGGAACTTGTTAAGGTAGGGAGTGGGAGAAAATATTAACAAAGCCTAAATAAGGATCCCAGGTTAAGTATAATGCATGTAGTCAAACTTGATAATAATCTAGTAAATGAGCCAGTGAGCAGACTTGTTCTTACTGAAGTATAGTCTAACTTGCTTAGACCCTAACAACTCTATTTTTCCAGGGCAAAATGTTAATGAGGTCCTAATGAGCTGAAAGGTCATATACAGTATGTACAAATGCTCCATAGGTCAAATGATTAAAAGGACATGTATTCTGTAGACCATTTGGGATGTTCAAAATATCTCCCATATAAATCGTATGGATTCAGGTTTACGAAAACTACTGTTGTCTATATTTTTCTTTCCAGAGTGGAATGAGACAATTATTATTATTTTATTATGATCCAGAGTAATTGGGGTATGTTATAGACCAGGGATAAATTAATTAGGACAGCTCTGCACATAAGGAGAAATAGGAGGAAACAGATCACAGAAGTTTCTGTTACTTCACTATAGTCTTGTATTCAGTCTGGGATTGTAGGTTAGCTGTTGCTGCAAGTTACATAACAAAAGAGTATGTTTAGTATATTTCAAAACAATCTGCACCTGAGTATATTCGTAATACAAGGGCAATTCGGAAATAAACCTCCGTTTATGACAGACACTCGCAGATACAGAACTTTTATTAGACACATTAGAAAACTAAAACATTACATTACTCTTTGACATAATCGCCATTCAAACTGAGGCACTTGTCATAACATCTTACAAGGTTTGAAATTCCTTAGTAGTAGTCGCTCAGTGCCAAATCTGGGCTATGGGTGGTGATCAAAAACATCCCAACGGAACTGCTTCAAAAGTTCTTGGGTGCGTCTAGCGGTGTGCGGGCGAGCATTATCATGAACCATCATCAGACCAGAAGTCAGCATGCTCTGATGCTTGTTATGGATGGCTCATCTGAGTTTTGTAAGGTTTCACAGTAGACTTCTGAATTGATGGTCAAACCATGCTCCATAAACTTTACTAGCCATACTCCTTTGGCATCTTCACACTTGGCGGGATTTTCTATGGCACCACTTTTGGTGTGGTGTTCGTTCACAATAATACTCTCCCTCACACTGCTAGACACACCTTGTAAGACGTTATGACAAGTCCCCCATATCAGAGGACCTCCCCTGAAATGGTCCAGAGAAGCACCAGTTGCTTCTCCCTGGAACTACACAGCAGCTATTTCTATGGATGCATTGTCCGATGGATGAGGAACTTGATGTCTAACTCTCAAACCTCTGAAAAAAACTGATTAGAAAGCTGTCTTCCTTCACATGCAGAAAATGTGTAAGGTTCAATTCCTCATCTCCAACTAGAAGGATCAGAGAGAACTCCTGGCAGTGAGAATAATTAATCAGTGGAACGGCTTGCTTCCAGAAGTTGTGGGTGCTTCATCATGGGAGGTTTTTAAGAAGAGATTGGACAGCTATTTATCTGAAATGGTCTAGGGCAGACATGTCAAACTCGCGAGGTCACGTGACGTTGTGTGACATATCAGAGCTCTTTCCCTGTTGCCGGCAATGGGGTGTGCGTGGTTTCCTCATGATGTGTCCGGCCCACGGGCCGACAATTTGACACCCCTGGTCTAGGGTCACCTGCTTAAGCAGGGTGCTGGTCTAGAAGACCTGTAAGATCCCTTCTAGCTCTGTTATTCTGTTGTTCTGTTGGTATGAGTGACATCCTTAGCTAAGGGAAGATTACTTGGACTGTTATGTAGACATGTAGACATATAGTTTCCTTGTCAAGAGACCAGATAGTTGGTTCCCATTCAAGTGCTAACCAGTTAGGATCCTCCTGCTCTCTTTTAAGATCAATCCAGGTTGATGGGTGGCTGTCTATGATAGGGGTTGTCTATGATTAAACCCTAGTGACATGAATAACATGATATTGCTATACCAGAAAATGGCTAGGGTTAACAGAGACAGTTAAGAAGGAATGATCTGCTTCCCCCAAGTTAATATGGATTCACAAAACTTATAATTCTGCTGCCATTCGGATGTAGTTTTAGAAGACTAGCATTGCTATCTTCTCCAATGAGATGGTTAGGGCTGAGTAATGCCTGCTTTTGTAATTTTCACTTAATCCACCAGGGGGTGCACGGTAATAATAAACAACTTCTAAACAAGTGTGACATCTCTCCCTCCAGAAGTGAGGATTAATTGTGAGTCACAAAAATCCTGCCTGCTGTTTTCTCATTTGTGTATTCTTTCATCAAGTGTAAGGTCAATTATGGAAGAGATGCAAATTAAATAAAAAAAATGTGTGATCGTGTTTCGAAAGGAGAAACTATTACAAATAGTTACACTTCACCTTTTGTCAATGCGATGTTAGTTTCTACCGATTAGTAAAAGTGACTACCCTAATAGTAATTTGGGAAGTTTAGGCAAAAGGCTTCCCAAAGACTCATGCACAAAAAGTGTCTCTACTGATCCTTCCTGTCTTGTGGGAAGAGCTCCTTGCCGTTCACTGAGCACAGGGGGTCCTTGACTTACAACAGCTCACTGAGTACGAACGACTGCAAATATACGTGTCCCAGGATAACGTGGCAGGATCCAATCCAGCCCAGTCACCGGAACCAGAGGTTTTTTACAACGGCACTGAAAAAAGTGACATATGACCATTTTTCATACTTACCACCTTTGTAGCATCCCCATGGTCACGTGATCAAAATTCAGATGGTTCATGCTTATGACCATCACAGATGGTTCATGCTTATGACTGTCACAGTGTCCCAGGGTCATGTGATCACATTTTTCAAATTTTTGATGAGCAAAGTCACTTAACAACCATGTTGCTAACTTATCAACTGCAGTGATTCACTTAACAACTCTGGCAAAAAATGTCGTAAAATGGGGCGCAAAAACTCACTTAACAAATGTCTCACTTAAAAACAGAAATGTTGGGCTGGGTTGTGCTCGTAAGTCGAGAACCGACGACCACAGCTAAGATTTCATTTATGCTGGAAGTGGCTGCTGGATTGATGGCTGACTCCACTTCCTCCTTTTTTTTCTCCGCTCTCTACCCATGTCCATCTTTCTTTTTTTGGTAATCATATAATTGTATTTCTTGTTGTTTATTTTATTGTTCTATTGTCTTAGTTCTGCTCCATTCACACTCTTTTCATTTCTTCCTTTTTATGGTTGCAAGCCACCTAGAGTAATCACACGGCGAGATAGAAGGCAAATAAATTTAACAAACAAATAAATACATCTAATTAACTATTAAGAATAGAGCTAACAAGGTTATCGTCTGTTATTTCACACTGAAAAGTGCAATTTGTAGTCAAATTTTGGCGGTTTCTAGAAACTGGTTCCAAACTTCCGTGGGATGAAGGCAGCTACATCTGTGATTCCTAGAGTTTGAAAAAAAAATCTCTAGGTTGACAAGCTGGGTTGACAAGATCAGAAATGAGGAGCTGATAAGCCGCCTGGGAAAGCCAAGGGAAATCATCAAAACAATTAAAAAACAAAAATTAGAATATTTTGGACGTGATGCGACACTCAGAAAAATACGGCATACTCCATTTAATCCTCCAGAGAAAGATGAAAGGCAAACAAGATCCAGGCAGAAGAACATCGTGGCTTCAAAACCCAAGGGACTGGTTTGGACAAAACTCAGCAGCTCTTTTTCGTGCGGCTGCTGATAAAAACAGGATCACCAACATGATCGCCAATGTCCGATAACAGATATGGCACAGGAAGAAGAATGTTGATTTCTGGCTGTTCTGGACAAATTCAACACATTTCAGCCTTCTCATTTCTATGGAGATTCTCAATCATCCAGGTCATGGTTGTCCCAAAGATGCTTTTCAAAAAGCAACTGGACTTTCTTGGGTTTTCCCATGAAAATGTTTCACTTCTCACCAAGAAGCTTTTTCAGTTCTTCTTCTGAAGAAGAAGCTTCTTGGATGAAGAACCAAAATGTTTTCAAGAAAAGATCCAAGAAAGTCCACTTGCCTTTTGAAAAGCACCTTTGAGACAACCTTCTCTGGCTCTAGTATTTCTCTTTATAGAGAGAAAAGGGTTGAAATCGCAATGTGAAGAACGGCGCACAAACCATGACTGATTCTTGCCAATAACGTGAAAGTCTTAGCCCAGAACCCCTTTTCCTATCTGGCCGGTTTGTGAGGATTATTTTGTGGCATAGCCATGTTGAATTGCAATGAAGAATACAAATCTCACAAATCTTCCTCACATGGCTAGTAAGAGAGGAGAACCTCCTATCCACCTCAGAGGTGAAGGTTATTTACCTAGCAGACAGGCAGTCACTGAGGAAACTTTTGAAATTATGGTGCCATGGAATGCAGTCATTGGGCTGGCTGGCTAAAGTTAAGTAATGCTTTCTTGGGTAGACTTGAACAAGAAACGAAAGAAAAAGTCTACACCAGGGGTCTTCAAACTTGGCCCTTTTATGACTTGTGGACTTCAACTCCCAGAATTCCTCAGCCAGCATGTGCCTGGCTGAGGAATTCTGGGAGTTGAAGTCCACAAGTCATAAAAGGGCCAAGTTTGAAGACCCCTGGTCTAAACAGAACAGTGGTGTTTGCAGGAGAATCAGAAGAATCAAAATGGCAGTTTTGACAGAGCCATAAAAGTCCTGTTGCTTTGTACAGTTATGAATTTTTTTTAATATTTTATTAATTTTCTATTATTACAGTTCATTAGTGCTTAATGAACAATGTGTTGTCTGAGTTGATTTGCTTTGCTTAGTAATACAAGTTAAGTTCTTACTCTCTGTCCCGTTTTTCCAGCCATTGATAAAATAAGTTCCATGTTTGTACAGTTATGAAATCTTGACCCATAGACAGAAAGGGTGGGGCTTTAAACACACTGCCACAATTGCCATGTTGACCTTTTTGCACAACCCCCCTCCCACAACACCACTAAAGTAGAAATATCAAGTACCTTTCAAGTATTATAGTTTAGGGTCAATTAAATAAAATGCTCCTTGGGAAGAATATTGCAACAGAACTGAAAAGTTAATCCTAATTGTTCTTTTTTATTATTATTATTATTATTATTATTATTATTTTAATTTCTATACCGCCCTTCTCCCGCAGGACTCAGGGCGGTGCACAGCATATTAAAAACAGATACAATAACAATATACAAAAATAAAACCCTTCTAAAACCAAATTAAAAACCAAATATTAGAGGCTGTGTTCCAATTAAAATTATACTTAAAATCGTCCCTAA
>NW_015386389.1:3008235-3080498 GCF_001527695.2 Protobothrops mucrosquamatus
TACATAAATATTGAACAAGAGGGGGGAGAGGACCGACCCCTGAGGCACCCCACAAGTGAGGGGCCTAGGAGTCGACCTCTGTCCCCCTGCCAATACAGACTGCGTACGGTCAGTGAGGAAGGAGGAGAACCACCGCATAACGGTGCCTCCCACTCCTAACCCACCGAGACGCCGCAGCATGATACCGTGGTCTACAGTACCGTGGTCTACAGTATCAAAAGCCGCTGTTTAATCTGTGTCAGTGGTAGGAGACAATTGTATCTTAATTTTTCAAATAGGATATGAGTGAAATGCCAACATTAGTTGCTTAATTTCAGCAGTGTTACTCTACAGTGGTCTATTTGCATTCCTCAGAAAGTTTAGATGTATTAAGAACAGCATCATTAAAGCATGTCAATAAGAAATAGCTATAGAGAAAAAAATAACAAATGTTGGAGAACAATCTTAAACAAGGATGTAGCAACTGAAAACATAAACAGCATATGGTTAGAAAGGATAAAATGAAGGAAAACTTCATGAAGTATTCAGTGGGAAAACCACAGACAATAGGAAATGGCATTTGGGGAAATCACATTCATATTTATGCATTCAGCATAATTAAGAGAAAAAACAATGAACTATCCCTAAGGTTAACAATATGACAGAAAGTATACTGAAGTTTTTAGGAAAGAAAGCAACTCCATCACATACTATATATAAGCTTTTTTATTTCCCTGAGGAGAAAAACGAGTCAGTGTGTTTTAAGTAAGTAGGAGAAGGAGGTAGTGCAGAAGTAGGACTTAATATGTAGATCAGGAATGGATATGAAATGGGAAAAGATAAGGGACTCAAGAGCCAATCTATATGTAAAGACATAATAGATTGGCCAGGAAGCTGGAGGATTAAAGACTATTGCACGGTCCTATTGTCAGGGAGAGAAAACTAAGTTTTCACAAGCAGATGGAATGAGGAGGGAACCTAACAATAGTTACTGATTACTGCTTTTTTACATTTTTTGCACCAAAAACCTACATTTCTTCTGGAATTCATGAATAAGGAGCCTGGTGGCACAAAGGTTAGAATGCAGTATTGCAGGCAAACTCTGCCTACAGCCTGGAGTTCAATCCTGATCGGGTTCAAGATTAACTCAGGGTTCCATTCATCTGTGGTCAGTAAAATGAGGGGCCAGATTGTTGGGGGCAATATGCTGACAATATGCTCATAAAGTGCTATAAAGCACTACAGGGTGGTATATAATTCTAAGTACTATTGCTATTGTTAATGCAAATTATAGGAAAGGCATTGATATATTAGTCCTTTGTCTAATTAGACCCAGCTAATCAAATGAAAGTGGCTGGCTTTTCAAAGTTCTGCATTCCAACTCAGCAAGGTCTGGTTTAGTGTACTGGAATGCCTATACTCTTGCAGTCTAAGCATTGGAAAGACAAAAGTTAGCTTCTGGAAGGTAGAACATTCTGTTTAAGGCTCCAACTAATTTATGGGGCTTAATTAAAATATACTATAGCATTTGTTGATGAATGTTCAACTAGACTACACACATTTTGGGAAACAGAGACTTTGGTAAAAAAAAGTTTCATTTCCAATATCATGTAGTCCAAATAGGCCCTATATTCATTTTTCTTGCATACAACAAAGATTGTGTTGATATTCTTAATAGAAGTGCAGATTGCAGGAGGTAGAAATATAGCATAGCATTGGTAACAGGACTAGTGAGTATACTACTATTTAATATGTTATTAAAACAGANACCAATGCCGTTTCCGTGCTGTGTCCCGGCCTGAAGCCCGACTGGTATGGGTCTAGATAGACTGCTTCATCCAGGTGCCGAGGGAATTGCCGCGCAACCACACTCTCAACAACCTTCGCCGCAAAGCGAAGGTTGGAGACTGGACGATAATTGGCCAGTTCATCTGGGTCCAGGGAAGGCTTCTTGAGGAGGGGCCTCAGGATCGACATAAGAACCTTTCTTAATATATAACATTTTTACCATTATAGCTTCTGGGGAAGGCAGAAAAATGGAGAGAAAGACTAAACTACTCAAAGGAACCCACCAAATTCTTGAAAATCCTCTCCCTTGAAAATGTACCAATTCAAACCTTGAGCAATAATATGTATTAATAACCACAGCTGCAGATCAGAAGTAAATTGGTCACTCCAATAATGCATAAGTTCCTTTTTGGTAAGCAGCATAGTAAAAGAATGTTGATTGCTTTGAGTCTGCAGATACTTTTCATTGCTAGCAAGGGAGCCTAGCAGAAGCAGGGATCTTCAACAGAAGCTAAAATGGTAAAACTACAATAGAGTAAGACAGATTCTTATGCCAATCCCAATTTAAAAGAACAATTAGGATTAACTTTTCAGTTCCACTGCAGTATTCTTCACCAGGAGCATTTTATTTATGTGGCATCATCAGTGTTCCTGGCCTGTAACAATGAAAGATTCAGCAAATGAGAAGGGAACATGAAGAACTCAGTGGAATTCAGAGCAATGGTTTTGACAAACTACATTATGGCCTGCAAACCAACAGGCTGCATTTTGGTTCTTTCAACCAGAAAGAGAGGAACAGCTTTCATAATCAGCTTGATTTGTAGCCCAAACCTGAAAGTTGCATTCCTCAGAGAAAGAGATTCAAACATGAAGGCTTTGTTTACAGGTCCTGTTCTGTTCAAGCCACTTCAGTATTTTCACACATCTTATTACAGCTCGGTGACTTTTCTGAGTAACTTTGCACAAAACAGAACCAGCCCCGTCTCACCTCCAACTATACAAACTTGTGGGAGTTGCAGCAATGTCCTTTGGTTAATATTATAAGCTAGAGCTATTGACTGTGGCTTCTATTGAAGGAAACAAGAGTAGGGTCTCTTGGAGTGATTCCATAAATCCAGTCCTTTTCTTTTCAGGCATGATAACAAATATAGCAGACACTTCTGAGAACATGTGTAGCACTCAGGCAAATTCAGTCTAGGGCAGGGCTTTTAAAACAGTGGTACGGGTACCATCTGTGGTACATTGGCACCTGGCAGGTGGTACACGACCATCCTAGAAAAGTGGTAGCAGGGGAGGGGAATGAGCTGAACCGGTGGCAGCACCGCACAAGCCTGAGCGAGAGATGGCTGGAGCTGCAGGACTGTCAGGACTCAGCAGAAGCGCCAGGTTCAGTGCCACTTTCCAGCTGATTGGCACTTCTTCGGGGCTGTGAGGGCTCAGTGAAAGTGCCAGAATCAGCACCAGGCTCCAGCTGGAGCTTGGCGCTGATCCTGACGCTTCTGCTGAGCCCAGAAGAAGTGCCGATCAGCTGAAATGTTGCAGCATCTCCAGGGTCTTGTGATTTACATTCAGATGATTGGCAATTGATTCATAGTTATGATGGTCACAGTGTCCCAGGGTCATGTGAAGTGACCAAAACCTGCTGCAACCACCCAGCAGATGGAGGGAATAAAAACCAAACACCCCCCACCCCACCCCCACTGCCAATTCTCAACAGAAATGCTCACAACAATGAAAACCTCAGACAGGAGGAAGAGCACTGCCGGGTGGGCAGGCAGATGTCTTGCTCGGCTGTGGCTTGGGGGGCACTTTTTTCAGTGCCATTGTAACTTCGAACAGTCACTAAGTGAACTGTTGTAAGTTAAAACTACCTGTACTTTATCACTTTTTTCTTTTTTTTCTTTTTTGGTCATCAAGTTTTTGACACTTTTGCTAGGCGACTAGTGGTACTCAGATATTGCCATATCCTAAAAGTGGTACAATGGGTGAAAAGGTTGAAAAGTCCTGGTCTAGGGCACACTTTTTAAGTTTTCAGATCCCCCAGAATCAGCATTGTGGTGTTCTTGTGATGTTATTCAGCTTTTTTCAGAACATATAAAGAACATGAGTGGGAAATTGAGTCCCAGCATACACAAGCTAAAGAAGAAAGAATCTGCAGCCATTCTTGCAAAATTGGGTCATAACTTCAGCTGGAATGATAGTCTCTCGGTTGTGCTTTGTGTTGCTGTTATCCTTCTCACACCAGTCTTTCTCATCATCCTCATGACAGTCGTGGTCTGTTGTTCTTCCCACATGGCAGGTGGGCAATGGAGAAGAGTTATTGTGGGTTGCTTGCAAACAAGTCTCTACTCTGAGTGCGATGGCCCTGCCATTCGTCTCTCATTTTTCATACCTTTGAGATGCTGCTTGAAAGGAGAGCACTGGCATTTTGTTTAGTCTGAGCCTGTTCAAACTTTGCATTCCTGCGACGCCACGGTTACTCCAGATATTATTTGAATAAGAAATGGCACCTGTCATTAGTCTTTGTTCAGACTTTTGTGCATTGAAAAGATGGAAGTCCAGGTAAAACTCATGACCAGAGACAGGAGAAGTCAGTTCTCCTTCTTCTGTGACCTTTAAACATCTTTTGTTGTCTTAATACGCTTTGTCTACTCAGCTTTTAGAAATTGTCTTTCCTGGTAATCCCTTGATTTGACAGACTGGAGACAAGACATTCTCTCCTGCTAATCCTTCAGGGCTGGTCTTCATTCTGGAGATTCTCTGCCTTTCTTCAGAGCAGGTTCCACAAATTCATGTGGGCCGCAGCACGCCTCTTTGTCCCACAACAACCTTTTCTTTCAACCAGGCTGAAAGAGGACATTCTCAGGCCCAACCAAACCATTATACACAAAAAAGTGTCTGTGCGTGGAAGCAGATGGAATGTGGAGTGGGGTCTTCTGGTGGAACTGGGAACCTCAGAACCTGGTGGACAGTGGGTGCCATTTTGGTCACTTAGTTCAAATCCCAAACTGAGCCCAGTTTGGATTTCCTTCTGCTAGAGGCAAATTATTTGCAAATAATAGACAGGAAACCCTATACCATTTCAGATAAATGCTTGTCTAGTCTCTTATTGAAAACCTCCAGTGTTGGAGCATTCACAACTTCTGGAGGCAGGTTGTTCCACTGATTAATTGTTCCAACTGTCAGGACATTTCTTCTTAGTTCTAGGTTGCTTCTCTCCTTGATCAGTTTCCACCCGTTGCTTCTCGTCCTGCCTTCAGGCACCTTGGAGAATAGCTTGACTCCCTCTTCTTTGTGGCAGCCCCTGAGATATTGGAACACTGCTATCATGTCCCCCCTCGTCCTTCTCTTCATTAAACTAGACATACCCAATTCTATCATCCATTCCTTGTATGTTTTAGCCTCCAGTCCCCTGTTCATCTTTGTTGCTCTTCTCTGTACTCTTTCTAGAATCTCAACATCTTTTTTACATCGTGGTGACATTAGTTGTTGCATTAGGACATTATTTTCCATGAATTAGCCATTTGTAGTCTAGTCCGGTTGGCAGAGAGTTAACTGACATCATAGGAGAAAAATTAGAATTCCAAAAAATAAGGATTCATAATAAAGAAGAGAGGGTGTGTGATAGCTCTGCGGTTAAATATGCTGATAGCCCAGGTTTGATACCTGAACACCATGTGAAGGGGTGAGCTCCCGTCACTTGCCCCAGCTCCTGCAAACCTATCAGATCAAAAGCATGCAAATGCAAGTAGATACATAGACACCACTTTGGTGGGAAAGTAACATCATTCCGTATTTTCATGTTGTCCACATGAGGACGGAAGTGTCTTTCATACAAATCCTTCCTAGGCTGAGAATTGGAAATGACCACTGCCTCGGTGAGTCAATCATGACTGGACAGGGGGAAACCTTTAAGCCTTTAATAAAAAAGTGTTTCCATAGCAGTCCTTGCTGACTGATTGGCAAATGAGAAATGGGTGATCAGAAACTGAATTCTTGTTTGCTTGTCTCTTTAGCTAACACGGTTGGCTTAAGGCTATGGCGTTCTGAAAGGACATATTCCTGGTCAATTTCTGGAAACAAAACAAAGTGAATGTCAGCCCACAGTGCAGTGAAACATATATTCACCATGTCAGAAATCCTTTGCTATACAAGTCATACAAGATGTGAAACACATGAGCCAAGATCTAGGTATGCAGTTGACCAGGGGATTTTCAGTCTGTTGGTGTTTCCAGCAGGGAGATCCAGTGACTATATCAAGGAAACAAGCTTATGACAAATGGGCTCCATTTCTTTCAATAAGGTAGCTTCAGATTAATGGGTGGATATAAAAATGGAGTCATGAAGTGTACAGGAATTCACAAGACACCGTTTTTGAGCTATTATTGCTCTGTAGGAATGATGTGATGCCCAGTGAGAAAGATTCTTGTATTGTCCCTTTGAGAGCCTGAGTTGCCCTCTGTGGAACTGTAAGGCAAAGATTTGCAACTATGATTGTTGGCTTTTGGACAGTCGTATGCATGTGTTCATGTCTGCGTGTGTGGCACACAGCAATACTGATGATTTCAGGATGTTCACGGAGTAAGATCTCTCCAAAATATTGCATAATATCTTGACTTCTAAAAATGCAGCCCACAAGCATTCCTAGAACAAGATTAAAAACTGGGTTCCACAGCTGTGTGGGAGCCGTGCCTAATGTATATTTCAGCTCTCTGTGCATCATTGAAAATTAAGCTGTTTCTTCTCTTCTTATGGAACTGATTGTGCAGCATAAAAGATATTTGTGCCTGGACTGATATCCAGCAGTTTCTCCTTAATTAGGGTATAAAGCACATTTAATTGGCCAATATGTCACAAATTCAACTATTCAGTTACTGTACAAATTACTCTACACATGCAGATGTTCAAGCCAGACTGTCACAAATTCAGCAGCAATTTCACTCAATGAGTAGTCCCAAATTTGGTGACCATGTCATTACTAAATGAGATAGTATGCTTGCATACAATGCTGTGTAACTTACTGCTCCTTGTACAGCAACTTACACTAAACTTGTTGAATAAAATAGAGCTGGAAGGGACCTTGGAGGTCTTCAAGTCCAGCCCCCTGCTCGAGCAGGAGGACCTATACCCTTCAGACAGGTGATTGTCCAGTCTCTTTTTAAAAATGTCCAGCGATGGAGCACCCACGATTTCTGAAGGCAAGCTGTTCCACTGGTTAATTGTCCTCACTGTCAGGAAGTTTCTCCTTAATTCCAGGTTGCTTCTCTCTTTGATCAGTTTCCAACCGTTGTTTCTCGTCCTTCCCTCTGGTGAACAACCTGATCCCCTCTTCTTTGTGGCAGCCCCTCAGATACTGGAACACTGCTATTATGTCTCCCCTATTTCTTCTTTTCTTTAGACTGGCCAAACCCAAGTTCCACAGCCGTTCTTCATACGTTTTGGTCTCCAGGCCTTTGATCATCTTAGTTGCTCTTCTCTGAATTTTTTCCAGACTCTCAACATCTTTTTTTGTGATATGGTGACCAAAATTGGCTGCAGTATTCGAGGTGTGGTCTTACTAGGGTTTTATAAAGTAGTACTAATATTTTGCGTGATCTTGATTCTATGCCTCTGTTTATACAACCCAGGATTGTATTAGCTTTTTTGGTTGCTGCTGCACACTGCTGGCTCATAGAGCATAAAGCAGGAGAAAATGCTAAAATACACCATATGTTTGGTGCATCAGTCACCTATTGGTAGACATGATTGTTAGGAAATAGCATTTGAGCATCTGTGAAGAAGTTATCCTTTCACTTAGATCCAACAGCAAGACTATCGATGACTCTTGCCTCCAAGTGAACCTTCTCAAAAGTGTTGACTTCAAAGTAGATGTGGCTAGCAGGAGTGGAGAATCTACAGCTCACCAGATGTTGAACTATAATTCCCAACAGTCCCAGACAGGCAATAGTGGTCAAACAAGGAGGTCGCAGTTGGGCCAGTCTGGGCAGGTTCAAATCCGTAGGGTCAGGTACAGGATTGTTCAGCCTAGCACTGTGTTGCTCCTCTCAACTTGAAAACTCCAGCGGCTAAGCGGTCCCACTTCCCAGGTTTACTATTGTTACATTGTTACATTGCTTAGTTATCTCACAAAATTATCAACATACCAATAAATTGACTGAGAATCTCCTTAGACAAAAGAGGTGACAGCCCCCCTGTTCTCAAAGTTCCTGGGAAAATCTGACATGAAGGGTTGGGACTCTGCAGAAGAGCTTTAAGATCAAAAGTTGAAAAGTCTGCCCACATTCAGACTTGACTTTGGCTATTGTCTTTTTCGAAACATCATCGTGACTCAATCATTTTTCTCATGCCTGGGGAGGGGGACAAACTTTTGTGTTAGCTTGTTCCCTGGGTGACTTGCAGGGTAAAAATTAACTTTCGATCAAGGCTTTCTCTCTCATAACCACCCCAGAAAGGAAGCGATTCTGATTGGCTAAAACACCAATGCGTCATTGTCTTGAGAGCAATTAGATCAACAGAAGTAGCTTTTCAGGTAATCTTCTTTAAATTCAAACAGACTTTCTCAATAGAAGACTCTCTGGAGAGGGTGCCTGTATGTAATTTGGAATTAGAGAAATTCAACTTGAGAAACAGGGCTGCAACTGAATACCTGAACCAGTAACCAGCTTGGCAACTCTGTATTTAAAATCAATTGTGGAGCACGTATGATTGAATAAACATTGCAGTATAATCTAAGGACTTTGCATCAACTTGCAGGCAGAGAAGGAAGTTGATTCAGAGCATTTTATTTTTCTGAGCGGGTTTTCTTTTCTCTTTCTCAAGCAAGATCAATCTTACGAATTGTACCTGGTCTTGTGGACGAACTACCTCAATAACTCACAAATGAAAAACAAACAAACAAACAAACAGGCATATTAAATAGGAGGGTCTGAGAAGCAAAAGAAAAAAAAGGAGGAAAGACGTTACAATACCACAGTATCTATGATCACACTGGCTATCTTTATCTCTACTCTCAGTTTTAGGTGATTTAGTAGCTGCTCCTTCTTTCCATGGGAAATGAGAAATACAACATTGAGGTTTGGGCCTCCAACATAATTTTTCAGCTGCTTCACCAAACTGTCATTCCCAGAATCAAATGAATCAAATTGCTACAAAATGCTGTAGGTTTGGAGTTTGGAGAAGGGTTTTTGAGAGGCCTCTGGACTCTTTTTTTAGTGTGGTCCAATACATGAAATAGAGCTCAATATTAAAATCTGAGAGCCAGAGTTTGAAAAAGATAAATGACCAGGGACAACCCAATCTAATAACCTTAAAAAAGGTTCAGCTGATTTCAATCAAGTTAAAACAATAGCAATAGCCAGCAGCAATAGCAATGACATTTAGACTTACTGTATATACCACCCCATAGCACTTTATAGCACTCTCTGGGCAGTTTACAATGTTTTACATATTGCCCCCAACAATCTGGGTTTTCATTTTACTGGCTTCAGAAGGATGGAAGGCTAAGTCAACTTTGAACCGGTTAGGATCGAACTCTAAATTGTGGTCAGAGTTTTCCTGCAATACTGCATTCTAACCACTGTGCCAGCAGGGCTCTTATATCTGCCTAAGACAAAACACTTTGGCATAGATGGGACTTTAGATCCTGCTGGTGGATTTATTTGAAACAGAATTGCCCAAATTCAAGACAAAAGTCCCAGGAGTGGGTTCTTCCTGCGAATACTGTCTCCTCTCATATTTCGACCACAATTTTGGTGGCTCTTGGTTGTTAGCCAACTTCAGCTCATGGAGGAAACAGAGAAAAGATATGGTGGGAAGAGATTGGCCCTGAAGGCATAAATGACTCCTTTCCCAACAGGAGTATAGCAGTAGAGAATTCTTCCTTTACTTTTCTGATTTATTACGTATCGTTTCATAACTTGCTCAGAGTTCTTATGAGTCAACGAAAGAACAAGGAAAAGAAGTCATCGTTGCAGCTTCTGGGTCTTTGCCCCACGTTCAACAATGCTGGATGATGAAGGCACCGTCCTGTTCTTAGAACACATTGTTCCCAGGGCTTGCTTAATACATACCTGTGTACTAAAGAGAATTTATTTGCATGTTGTGTTGTTCCTGTGGTACTAAGTGGCTCCCAATCAGTAGTTTTTGCAAATAGCTAGGATAACCCAGCCCATTCATCTCCCGTATTTACATAGTCCAACTCTGCTGAATCAAGGACTTTTGAGAAATGAAGTAATAAAACTGATGTAATTTAAGAGGCATTCGATGCAACTCACATGTTCAGGTGGAGGTGGGATTTATTAAGCCATTGATTTATACCTAGAAGCTGTGCAACTCTAAACCCAAACTTTCTTCCTATCAAAAGTTGTGGTTGCTCCATTAAAATAGTGCAAGCCCTTGTCATCTAACAGAATGGATCCTGGGGTTCCTGGGGTTATATGTAACCCATAATCTCTCTTTTTGTGAGTTCCAGGCCTTCGGTTGACTATAATTATTAAACACTCATAGCCATTTTGAAATAGAAGAGAGAAGAATACTGTACAATAATCCCTAAAATTAGCTTGTAATCGTTGGGATCTAGTTGACCGTGGCTGATCTCAGAAGCTAAGCAGGGCATTACCTGGTTAATGCTCGGATGGGGAACCACCTGCAAATTCCAGGAGTTTTTGGCTAGACTGGTTGAAAAACTGCATCCTGGAAGAAGGTTGCATCACACTTTTGTGTCATGATGAGCTTGTCCTGAAGACTTTTGTACTAGTTTAAAAGAAGCCTTAAAAGCACTGATTATATTACCTAGTTTGGGTAATGAAAAATCTGCAAGAAAGAGAGCATCAAGGACTCCTCAGTCTTAAAAGAGATCTCCTAATTATTCAGCTCCCCATGTGTGATGGAGTGTCACCACTTTGTAGCTGCCTGACACCCTCTTCCCCCCCCCCCTTTGTTAAATGTAGCCTCATGCCAACAGAAGTGTGCCCATGATTTTGCTGTGTGGAATTTTTTTCAATATACCAATCTTCAATGTACAGATATTTTGCATCAGGGAAGCAGGCCCCTTCCGAAGACCTAGTAACACACACCTTTGTTTTTAAGAAATGGAATGCATAGATTGTGGGAACATGTGAAACACACACACACCCCATCCCAGGGCAGAGTGGGACAACTTGCTACAGCCAACTTGTCATAGCCAAGTCATCATGGGCAGTTTTCCATGGCCAACTCACTACAGCCAACATGCCATGGGACAACTTGCTGTGGGACAATTTAACAATTCTATTGAATTATTTAAAATAAATTTATTTATTTTTTTAATTTTTGCCATTCATATTTCATTCTGTCTCTCCTTTTGCATCCTGTCTTTAATCATTCTATTCCACCATTTCTTTGATATTAGTGTAACTCTTGTCCCGCAGCGAGTTGTCCGCGGCAAGTTGGCCATGGAAAGTTAGCTGTAGTGAGTTGGCCATGGCAAGTTGGCCATGGCAAATTGTCATAAACCCTCCCGGGGACTGGATATGGACCCTGTGTGACTTGGGATGTCAAGAAAGGACGGACAGTATTGGCATGTGTATAAGTCAGTGGTTCTCAACCTTTTTAATGCCGTGACCCCAACCGGTCGTAAGTTGAGGACTAAACCGGTCATAAGTCGAGGACTACCCAACCGGTCGTAAGTCGAGGACTACCCAACCGGTCGTAAGTCGAGGACTTTCCCTGCCCGGGAGCACTGCGCATGCGTGGTTCCGCCCCCTGCGCCGGCCGAGGCGTAGCTGGCAAGCGGCAGAGATGGAGCAGGCCGACCACCAGCTGGCCCAGCTCAAGGGAGGTAAGGCACCCGCCGGAAAAGGGGAAAAAAAAGGCGGACAAAAATAATGGCAGACAAAAAAAATGGCGGACAGCCTTGCTTGGCGACCCCCGTGAAATGGTCAATCGACCCCAAATGGGGTCCCGACCCACAGGTTGAGAACCACTGGTATAAGTGACCATCAGCACATATCTGCGGTCCCAGCACCAGCCTTCTGCTCCAAGGTTCTGGGTGATCTCTTTTATAAGGAGCTCATTTGTTCTTTGGAAGCATTCAGAAACTCAAATAATTGCTCTGTTTTGCCCAGTAAGCCCAGTATTGGCCAGTTTGAAATTGGGTCTGTCAGAATGGGGAAAGAACAGCTCTCCAGGGCTGGAAAACCTGTTTCAGCAGTTCATGGTTGTTACTGGTGTTTAGAGGCTTGTGGGAATCTTTTGATATGATTACAAGATGGATTATGACTTTTTAAATCAAGGGGAAATAATTTGATTTCCCACCAAAATTAATCTGGGAATGTCCACATTATTGGCCACCATAGAGATTTATTTTCATTCTTTTTTTAAAAATTCCTCTGTCAGAAAGCCTACACAGATAGATCAGTAGCACTGTAGATAAAACACCGGAGGAAGAAGGAAAGAAGTCATCTTGGGCATTCTTCTGAACGTTTTTGAGCATTTTTACCGAAGGAAGCCACTCAATAGTGAGATGGATAGCATGTACATTTAATAAATAATGATCTCTTAGGAACCTTCTCTTGAACCAGATAGAATAGACAACACTTCCTAGAAATCTACGTGTGTTGGGACAAAATAAGCTATGGCTTGGGAAGGCGGGCAAAAAAATGTATCTTTTCACTTACTTGAGGACTTTCTTTGAGCTATATTGGTGCACTTGTGCCTGTTCACTGATTTACTGTCCTGAAAGGGTTTCTAACAGTGCTGATTATATTACTTGAGAAAACCTTTGTGAGATGGAAATTGTTGAAGGCAGTTCCTTCTCAGACTGCTGGCAGCACGAGAAGATTGGTAGTAGCCTAACAGTAGCATTTTAGACTTATATACCCGCCCCACCCTTCCCAGCCCTCTCTGAGTGGTTTACAACGTAGAGACATTATTTGCATATTGGCCTCAACATTCTGGGTCCTTGAGTTTACAAACTTCGAAAGGTTGGAAGGCTGAGTCAGGAGTCAGGAGCCGGTCAGGATCAAACTCCTGGCTGTGGGCAGAGTTTGCTTGCAATAGTGCATTTTAACCACTGCGCCACCAGGGCCGTGGTACTATGCTGTATTGATCTTTGAAGTGCTTTTTTAGCTTCTCTGAAAGTTGTGTGAAAACAACACTACTGCCATGTGCAAAGGCCCCATTTCCCTTGAAAGATGAAGAAAGGTCTCCATTCTCACAACTCATCATGTCACAAAAAGCTTAAACCAGCCAAAGGTGATACTGGTTTCCCTACACATCCCAGGCTTCTCTATATTATTAGGGTGGGCTGGAAAGAGTCGTGTTAGCTGTTGATCATGAGCAAAGCCTAAGTGTTTAGGTCCTTTCTCATAGCTTCTCAGCTGTGAAGGAAGAAGCAGCAACAATAGCAGCTGCTTCGTTTGTTAGCTCCCTCCAGAGATACCCAGAATCTCCAGTCCTGCGTAGACATGCCCCAAATCATGGTTTTATTTTCTCTTTTTGGTCCAAGTGGAGTGAATTTGGGGCATGACCCAGAATGCAGTTAGTCACCTGCATAGCTATCAGCATTTCAAGAGAGCACCCACTTGCCAAACATAGTGCTTGAAAGATTCGCCTTTTGGATTTCATGTGGTGGTTGAGTTGGCTGCGCACCTTAATTAAATTTCGTTAAGACCCAAGGTCATGTTCCAGATCTGATCCTGCTATCTTAGACTCTGAGAAAAAAAAACAGGTGTGGTGAACTTCACTTAACAACAGTAATTAATGGGAGTTCAGTACGTGGGCATGTTTGGTGGTGGTTTGAAGAAAATGTTAAATATTTATATTAAAAATAGCTGCCGAAACGACTAAGATCTTCACTGAGTTAGAATCGAACCTTCAAATTATGGCTTATTATAGCTTATGCTCTGGCTATTGAGCTCTGTCCTTCCTACATCTTCATCTTTACTACCCCAGAAGAGCAGAGTTCAGGCAATGTGGCCAATATTAAAGGACAGGGAATGGATGCTGTTATGCTAGAGCAGGGTGGTGGCCTAGTGGTGAAGACAATTGCTTCCCACTGGGAAGATTGACAGTTCAATCCTAGATAGTGGCAGATGTTTCTCTCTTAGGGTGCAAAGAAAAAAAATATTTGCTGTGAACTCTGCATAGGAGTCAGGAAGGGCATCCGGCCAGCAAATGCTCAGCTCCATCCAGTTACCCCAACTCTACCCTGAATAAGGACTACAGGGTCATTAAAAAGGAGAGTAATTGGGTGCTCTTGTGTTCCACTCTGCCAGCCTAGTGACTCCCAGTTACTCTTGTCTTTTTTGTTAATACCGAACTGGTTTGGCATACCAGAGGATATGAGTAGAGGTACATCCCCTCCAATATGGAGGATATTTTGACCTGGGTTCAGACCTGGATGCATTTATGACAGTCATCCAGAGGGCAAAGACCTGAGATCAAAAGTCTCAGTGTTATGACTAATGCCTTCCTTTGAAGTGGTTCATGTGATAGGGCAGTCACCAGCAGATTTCTTGGGGAAGCGGTGGATTTAATAAATGACTCAACAGAGAAGCCTCCATACATTGCTGTACTCTGACCGGCTAACGGAATTAAACATTAAAAATTAAAAATTAAAATTAAAAATTAAACAGGGAGAAATCAGTACAAATGTATTACAACCAATTAAAAAAAAAACCCCACAGTTAATCCATTAAGAAAATGAATCTTCTTTTGCAGTGGGGTGGTAGGATTCTACTTACTGCCACTTTTATATTATTTTATTATTTATGCTTTCTTCTTCTTTTTTTAACCCTTCCTTTCTGTCCAGAGGGCACTTACTCCAGTAGTAACAAAGAAAAAAAAAGGGGGAAATGGATTGTTCTGGCAGAAAAAGCCAAGACTTTACTAGGGAAAACTGATTCTGGAGCATGTAAACACATGATTCACAATTCAGCACAGAATTAAGCATGCCATATTCCATGTGATGAATATATAAAGCCTGTTTTGGACTGTGGCCATGATATCAGAGGGAAGAAACTGAAGGTGAGGCAGAGGACCTACCTTGGACTTAAATGTAGTGTAATTTTTATTAAAATGCAGTGTTAATTCTTTTTGGGGCAAAAGGTCACCCCACGTCTTACTGCAAGAGTTTTCTCAAAGCTTCCGATTGAACTGAACCGAAGGTGCTTTTCCAAAAGGCAACTGGACTTTCTTTGTTTTTTCTTTGAAAAACGTTTGAAGAAGCTCATCCAAGGAGCTTCTTCAGTTCTGACTGAATGGTGAGGAATGGAGGGATTTATGTTCCTAGTAGTAATAAGACTGAAAATCGGGCTTGTCAGATGCTATATGAGAGTTGGTCTCTGGCAGAAGGCCATCTGAAGAGACTAGAAGCATTTGAAATGTGGATCTACCGGCTGTTACATATAAGCTGGGTTGACAAGATCAGAAATGAGGAGGTGATAAGCCGCCTGGGAAAGCCAAGGGAAATCATCAAAACAATTAAAAAACGAAAATTAGAATATTTCAGACATGTGATGTGACACCCAGAAAAATACGGAATACTCCATTTAATCCTGCAGGGGAAGATTGAAGGCAAACGAGGTCCAGGCAGAAGAAGAACATCGTGGCTCCAAAATCTAAGGGACTGGTTTGGACAAAACTCAGCAGCACTTTTTCGTGCGGCTGCTGATAAAAACAGGATCGCCAACATGATCACCAACGTCCAATAATGGATATGGCAGAAGAAGAAGAAGAAAAAGAAGAAGAAGAAGAAAAAGAAGAAGAAGAAGAAGAAGAAGAAGAAGAAGAAGAAGAAGAAGAAGAAGAAGAAGAAGTAGAAGTAGAAGTAGAAGTAGAAGTAGAAGTAGAAGTAGAAGTAGTAGTTGTAGTAGTAGTATTGTAGTTGTTAGTACTCTGAAGGTTGATCATTAACTCTCTGATAATTGTTGAGGGGTTTATTTGTGCTAACAACCAGATGACCACAAGGAATATAAACCATTCCATTCCCCACCATCCAGTCAGAACTGAAGAAGCTTCTTGGATGAGAAGCGAAATGTCTTCAAAGGAAAAAAAAAACAAGAAAATCCAGTTGCCTTTTGGAAAAGCACCTTTGGGACAACCATGACCTGGATGACTGAAGATCTCCATAGACATTTTCCTATTGAATTGTGTTGGGCAATCATGAATTACATCTATTTCACCTCATGATTTTTTGTTCTCCAACCCATTGCTTTCTGGGTCCTGATGTTTTCCCTTTTTTGAGCCTAAACAATATAGACTTGCTAGACAAAGATGGGGAGGAATCCGCTAAGGCTTAGAATAGTCCATAACCTTCCCTCAGATGTTAAAGTAAATTGTTATACAAAGTCTAAAAATGTGTTTCAAGGGTCTTCAATCTTGGCCCTTTTATGACTTGTGGACTTCAACTCCCAGAATTCCTCAGCCAGGCACTCTGGCTGAGGAATTCTGGAAGTTGAAGTCCACAAGTCATAAAAGGGCCAAATTTGAAGACCCCTGATCTATTTCATAAGCCAAAGCCTTTTTAGACCTTGGATAACAAAAGTCATAGTGGTGTAATGGTAAGAATGCAGCATTGCTGGGTAACTCTGCCCACAGCCAGACGTTTGATTCTGACTGGCTCAAGGTTGACTTAAACTTCCATCCTTCTGAGACCAAAATAAGGACCCAGATAGTTGGGGCCAATATGCTGACTTTGTAAACCACTTAGAGGGGGCTCTAAAGCACTATAAAGTGGTATATAAGTCTAAGTGCTATTGCTATTAGCATTAGGACCACTTTTTTCCCTTCACTAAATTGTCAAAATTTCTGATGTAATGAAGAGAAAACCGTCTATACAAAAAAAAATTCAGATGGGGCAACGGTGGCTTACAAATCCTGCCAATTTCAAAGACAAGGTTATTGTAAATCTGAATTTCTCATAAACTCTAGCTTGTATAATCCCTGAATTTCCACTTGAATTCAGATGATCCTCCAGCATAAGGTAAATCTGGTACAATAACCTTACAAGTTATCCCATGCCTCATGTGTGGATTCCCTCAGTAGATCTGAGAGGTAAAGATGTGAGGACAGATAAGAAACATCTAACTCAGGATTTGCATTTGAGATCGCTTTCAAACAACACTTGAACAAACTTGTGGCAAGAGGGAGTAACTGTAGTAATAAACAAACAGAAAATTAAATGCATAGAGGCAGAATCTATATGAATAAAATTCCTAGCGAACAACCATCGGGAAGGGCTGTTCCTATCCTGGTTGGTGGGCTTTTTCGCTGGTCCCTGTTGAAAAAGGGAAACTGGAGCAAGAATTGCCTTCATCTGATCAAGTCAGGCTTTTTGTCCAGTGCCAGTATGAATATATATACAATACAGGGACAAATGGACAGGAAGAGACTTAGTAAGAAGTCAATTTTTACTGCTTCTTTCCCATTAAACATATGACTGATTAAATAGATTCTGATGAATGGGTAGCATTATCTGACTAACCTTGTAAGGCTCACCAGCTAAGTAGAGACAGACCTGGTGAGACTTATTTGAAAGTCAAAAACCATCCCAGCAAGCCATCACAATATTATTGATATGAAATCTGTATTGATGTGGTCAAGGAATCACCAGGAGATGACTTCAGTTGAGGGAAATTTAATCTTCCCCCTTATGTTCAGTCCCTGCTATGCAGGGACCAGCTATTTGCTTTTCTGACTTGAGAACAAATGGATGAACATCAGATTAAATAATAAATATTGAACATATTTGATAATGTTAGTCTGAATACTTGGGCTATTGATATCTCGGTGTTTACATTTCCCTCTTGATTTACACTGCTCCTTCCTTAGGTTGCCTCTAAAGATCCCACAAGGAATTTCTGCCAAGTCATATGAAATCCTGATTCATTTGAGTGGCATAGCTGGCCAGCTGTTTGTGGTGAGGGTATGTCATAGTACGTGTCAAAAAGAGCTTGCCATCTGTCATGGAGTTTAGGCCTGTTCTTCGTCCAGCTGCCAAATCCCTTCACCCTGCGCCATGGACCTCCAGATACAAATTAAAATATTCCAACCATTTGTCCATATTTGGCTATTGGAAAGGAGAGGCTCTCCACGGTAGGGCCGCAGCCCACACTGTTGCTACTATTAATGTATTGTGGTCATTTCAATCCAGGATCTCACCACTAAAACTGCTGTTCTCAGAAGCAACTGTTTTATTTCCCTCTTGGACAGTTGTGCAATGCTAATGATAGAAACCCCAGCCTGTCTCTTGCTTATTATTCTTGCAGTTTTGAGGAAATCTGGATTATTCAATTATTGTCAGCCCAGCTTTTGTTGGCTTTCAAGCATGAATCACAAGAAAGGGGAAAAGTTCTTCTTCAGAAGAAGAACAAAATCCAGCTCTTGGAATACTTCAAAAAAGAAACTTTTCTGAGGATATGGGAGTCTTGCCCTCCCTGCCTTTCCCAGGGCAGAATCCCAAGTTGCTATTGGCTGGCAAATCCCATCCTCCCAGCCAACAGGCTTCGTGATCAAAGCTGCTGGGATTAGCCAATTAACAGCTGAGCTTCCATTGTGATGGATCTTTTGCAGTTCTCTTCCAACACTGGAAGTGCTGCGTAGCTGGAATCTAGGCCAGATCTCCCTCGGAGTCAATTCATGATGGCGACTGGTTTTGAACTCAACAGCAGAGTCATAGCAATATAAATCCAAATTTGGATGGTAGTTGAACTATAACTCCCAAGCGCTGGGACAAGGATGTATGTGTGTGTAAAATGGCTTAGCGGTTAAAGATGCTCAGGTTGTCAGCTGGAAATCTGACAGCTCGAGTTCGTGACCCGAGCGCTGCGCAGCAGGGTGAGCTCCCATATATTTCCCCTGCTCCTGTCAATCTAGCATTTTGAAAGCATGCAAATGCAAGTAGATAAATAGGTACCACTTTGGTGGGAAGGTAACAGCATTCCATGCGCTTTTGGAGTATAACCATGGCTTTCTTGGCCAAGTAACAAGAGATGAGCACTGTGCCCTTAGGTCAGACATAACTGGACAGGGAAGCCTTTATGTTGGGACAGGTTGAGTGTGGAGCCCAACAATCATGGTTTTTTAGGAGTTTGGGAGTACTGTTTTAGCATGCTAGGAGTTGGGGGAGAGTTGAATGTTGGTTTTTATTGCCTTTATGTCCTTACCACTGCTCCTGTGACCCAGCTATGGCTCATTAGATCACTGGCCGTATAAGCCTCTTAAATAACTAAACTCTATGAAAACTCTGATTGTTCTGGATTCTCGGGACCCATCTACCACCTTCTCTGAGTTCAGTCCAATAATAAATTCCTCTTTCTCTCTTTTGCTCCCTCCCCTAGGAGAGAAACCGTACAAATGTACCTGGGAAGGGTGCACGTGGAAATTTGCTCGCTCAGATGAACTAACAAGGCACTACCGCAAACACACAGGAGTGAAGCCGTTCAAGTGCGCAGACTGTGACCGAAGCTTTTCCCGTTCAGATCACTTGGCATTGCACCGCCGAAGGCACATGTTGGTCTGAAAAATGCTACCTTGTCTCTCTCTATATATATAAATATATATATATGAATATATATATATATATATATATATATATATATATATATATTCATATATATATATATGAAATTTCAAGAGCTGGGTCTCTTTTAACTACAGTGCATTCAGCAGGACTGAATCCTGTTTTGATGGTGTTAGCACAAAAGGGGCAGTCGGTGTTGTCCCACATTCACAAAGAAGCAGGAACAAGAATGCTACAATCTTCCCTCCCACCCTAAGCAGGGGTCCAGCACAGGCCCAAGGCATCACCTTTTGCTGGGGATAAAAGCCGAAATGCATCAAGATTGGGCATTATTTTCTAACCCGCTGTCGTTTTCAAAGTATTTATGGCTTGGTTTTTTTCTCTCTCTCTCTTTCAACCATCCCACTTTTTTCTCCTGAAGAATTTCTGCTATTTCGAAGACTGGATGTCATAAACCCCGTCGAAAAGGACAAGTCCTCAAGAGCTTTCTCTTCGTTTACTGCTGCTTCTTCTTAATTTTTTTTTTTATTGTTGTTGTTGTTGTTGTTGTCATTATTAATTTTCCCCCCTGTTAAAACACTGCAGAATATCATCCTGCCCAACAATTTCCTAAGCCAGCTGAACAGACTGGAAAGAGAAGGGATTTTTAAAAAAATGAAGCTCCTTTGAAGTGAAAAAAAAAAAAGATTTCTCAGCACACTTATGCAATAAAGATGGTGGTATTTGTACATATTTACCTCTTTCTTGTTATGCTGGACTTTAGAGGCCATTAATGCTTCTAAAACTTCCTAAATCTTTTTTTCTTTTCTGGTTTTTTTTTTTTTTTTTGCTGGAATCTATAAAACAGGCATCCGTAAAAATTTCTGTACAAAATTACCCGTTTTATATCCGTTTGCTTACTCTATAATAGAAAGAGTTCGTTAAAATGGTCTTGGAAAACGTAATAGAACCAAAATTGGTCCCACCCTTTCTGAACCAATGTATCAGTCCTCAGCATATTTCCCTGAAAGTAACAGATGTTCAAACGTCCATCTCTTATTCTTGGATTGCTCAGTAGTTCATTCACCACGGCACAGGCAAAGTAACTCCATGGATCAGTCCTGTCTATGCATTGGCATGATAAGCCTTCTATTCTATGGGAGTGGATCCTTCATCGGAACGGGATGACTCATCACGGCCAACTCGCTACGGGACAATTCAACAATTCAATTTAATTATTTAAAACAGTTTAAACAATACTTTAATTTTTGCCATTCACATTTCATTCGGTCCCTTCTTTTGCATCCTGTCTTTGATTTATTCTGTTCCACCGTTTCTTTGATATTAGTGTAACTCTTGTCCCGCGGCGAGTTGGTCATGGAGAATTGTCCTAGACCAGGGGTAGGCAACCATGGCTCTTTTATGACTCATGGACTTCAACTCCCAGAATTCCTGAGCCAGGAATTCTGGGAGTTGAACTTCACGAGTCATAAAAGAGCCAAGGTTGCCTACCCCTGTCCTAGACCCTCTTTAATGGTTCACTCTCACATGCTCATCCATTAATTGATGCTATAATTTGTACAGGCTCTGTGTGTGTGTGTTTGTGTGTGTCTCTCTCTCTCTGTGAATTCTCCCATTGAGTTGACCCCTGTGGTAGAATTTTGCTTAGGATTGTAGCGCCTAAGTTTTGACATCCCCTGTGACCAAAAGGGAATTTAATGCATCAGAATAAAGAAGAACATTGAGAAAGAATTTCAAGAGATCTCAAAGTACTTCCCGTTCCAAAATGAAGGTCTGGCAAGAAAAATTTTAAATTAACTCAATGGAGTTATGATAGGGGGCCAGTTGAGACTTAGTCATCGTTAATTTCAGTTGGGCTGGGCTGAAGCCAAGGTGGTTAGACAAACAATCACTGTCAGGCATTCCTGAAATAGGTAGGGGGTGATGGGGCCAGTGGTTCCCCATGGATGTCAAGGAACCATTTTTAGAGATGGTATAAATTGATTCCAAAGGATTTTAGAAGGAAGTGAAAGAGTGGGCGTCCTTCTCCTGAAATCTCCCTAAGAAATGCCAACCATTGCACCTGTTTTGGTCATCCAAGCTAGAAGCGGCTGCTTCCTTGCTGTAGATACAACAGATGAGGCAGACTGACATAAATGAGTAAGCATTTTGTGGGCCACTGTGTCTAGGTAACTAATATGAACTGACAGTTCTGGTTTTTCATTGTTAATTAAGATGGTTGACAATCAAGTGATAACCATCTGTTCATATAATTGGGATTTGGGAAATAGTGTAGAACAGGGGTCCTCAACCTTGGCAACTTTAAGACTTATGGACTTCAACTCCCAGAATTCCTCAGCCAGCAAAGCTTGAAGTCCACAAGTCTTAAAGTTGCCAAGGCTGAGGACCCCTGGAGTAGAAGGAATGGGTGACCAACTCATACATACACCCACCACAGCTCAAATACATATGTGCATATATACACCATCAACCCATAGTTCTTTCATCTGAGCTGCTCACAAGACTTGTGGGCCTCAATTCCCAGAATTCCCTAGCCAGTGTGACTGAGGAATTCTGGGAGTTGAAACTCAACAAGAGTTGTTTTTGTGCCTCCCAAAATACAAATTGCCTTTGTAGAGCTGAGGTCTTTTGAGCTAATATCTAAAGAAGAAAGGTGTGATCCTGTTCCTATGGAAGATTTGCTCACTAGGAACATGGATTTCTCTTCTCTTTAATGAGAAGAGACTGATGCTGTGGTCCATCAAACATTCCTCTGTGTTTCTTTTCTCTTTTCATAGAAGAAAAATAGGAAGGAAACTCAATTGCTTAATTTTTATTTAGAGATATTTCGTGAGCATTTAATCAGGAAGCTTTGTTTCAAATCTGCATAGATTAATCTCATCGGGTCACATCCGTTTATCTCATAATTAATAGGAAATGATCTTTCGAGTTGTATTGGTCCTTGAAAAGCAACAGTTGCCCGAACAGGTTAGATTAAAATATGCATATCAAACAACAGAGTCACAATTTAATTGCGACCCTGTAATTCAACAAATTAAATAAAATAAAATCATTAGCTTTCATATTCTCCCTGCTGCGTAGTTGACAATTGACAATTTCTAAAGGAATTAGACGGGAGGATGTGGATTTTTTTCCCCACAGTTTTCTGCTTCCTTCTTCCTCAATACCAAGTCAAAGACAAAGGATGCAAAGACCAGCCCATCATCAGCTAGTGGTTTCTGCTCATGCTGGTTCATAGATCTTCCAAACTGGGACATAGTTTAGTTTTAGAGACCTAACAGCCTCATCATGTCCTACCTGAGCACAGGCAACCTTTGGAAACAGGCTGCTGGGACTGTTTATGAAGGTCATTAGTTGACCTTCATAGGGCTGTTCAGTGCTTCATATTCAGCCTCCAAGAGGGGCTTCAGAGAGCACAGGAATTCCACCGTCTGCCCACCTGGAAACACCTGGATCCAGCTGACTCAAGGTGTGGCAGGCAGGAGTAACATTCACAACCCCCAACCCTTTTCGGGGGATGGAATCCAAAGCACTGAACAGTTCTGATACTCCTCTTAGATGTCAGAACAGGGAAATTTTGGGAAATGGACATGTCTAATTCCGAGGGAGGACTGTTGAGTGGGAGCTATTTTGACTAATCAATATTATAAGGATTCTTTCTGACACCTGTTTCTCTTGTTCGTTTGCTGTTGTTCCAATATCCATGGATTTTATTTCATTGCGGATTCAACGTAGAAAGATTTCCTTCGTACAACCCTTTTAATGCCAGTGTCATCTCCCATATGCCATTTTATTCACTGATCTATTCTGATGGTTCAATCAGTTTCAGTATTGGAAGTTTTCCGTGAGCAAAGACAGTGTTATTCTCTTAGGCAGATTAATTAGCAGGCAAGCAAATTGCCTTCACAAAGGAAAGTGTGGAGGTGTTGAGTTTCTTTTGTTAGCACTACTGTTAAAAGTAGTTCACTGTCAGAATAAAATTCCATTAGGAATGACGACATGATGCAACGACATCCCTTTGCTTATCTGTTTGTTAAAACAGAAAGGGGGAAGTCTCTTTTTCTCTGTTATGCTGCAGATGGTTACATTGCTTCAAAGGGAATTAAAAACCATGTTGTAAAACCTCGCGCAAAACTTTACAGGTATAAATTGGGTTATTTGGTTCAGAATTTGCAATTTTCAGAAACGTTCCTGTGTATGAATACGTTCTCCTGTTCAGAAATTACAGCTGTTAAACCCCACTTGTTGTTGTTGTTTTAATGTACAGATTTAAAAAAATAAATTATGATGGAATGCTAGCACATGGAACCCCACAAACCAAAATGTTTGTGGGGTTGTTTCAAGGCATATGGAAGGAGTATTCAAGGTCTGTTCTCCTTCGTCATATTGGGCCAGAAAAAAAAAATCACCATGCCTGTCCGTTGACTCTGGGGAAAATTGATACATTCCAGAGCATCGTGGTACATGGTCAATATCTCTGGTGTGCAGAGGTAGATTGAATGTCCTACTGCTTGCTAGGCATACTGGAGATTCAACCTATAGGTCCGTGAATGCACCCTGAGACACCCCGTCATTACTGGACAAATGTTCACCATAGGGATGCAATTTCCCGAGCAAACAGAAACCAACTTATCCAATTATGCCATATCCGTGGGGGCCCAGGCAAGGAAGATCAGACTGATGAAAGCAGATTTTATTGCATCATAATATAAGCTCACCCCCCCCTTTCCTGCATCAACAGCGGCCTGTCCAAAGTGGGAGGAGTCTCTGCTGATGAGAGGAGTGAGATCTTACCGGTGCCGCTCTGAAGCTGCAAACTTAAGTTAGTCCCAACGCAATGCGGCGTTGCATTCTTGAGCTCATTACCTCATTTGATCCCCTTATTTAAAAAGTATCAAGCACTTTGCAAACGGCCCAGAGCAATTTCAGAGTTAAGAAGCAGTGTTCATGCATTGTGTTTACTTGAATGAAATAATCAAATTGATCTGATATCAAGGGCTCTCGTGGTATATTGACATTGGAGAGGGGGAAGATTCCTTGCGTAAATCGGTCAGGGATACAGTTATACAGATAGTCCTCAACTGACAGCTGTCCATTTAGTGACTGTTCGAAGTTGCAATGGCATTGGAAAAAAAGTGACTTCTGACTGTTTTTTTTACACTTAGCGATCTTGGCAGCATCCTCATGATCACATGATCAAAATTCAGACACTTGGCAACGGGCTCATATTTATGATGGTTGCGGTGTCCTGGGGTCATGTGATCACCTTTGGCGACCTTCTGACAAGCAAAGTCAATGGGGAAGCTAGATTGACTTAACAACCATGTTAACTACCTTAACAACTCGTAAAACGGGGCAAAACTCACTTAGCAACTGCTTAGCAACAGAACTTTTCGGCTCAATTCTGAACATAAGTTGAGGACTACCTGTATTCATACCAATGAGTATCCCAGAATCAGGTTGAAGCAATATATTGTGCAGATCTATGTTTGTATAAGGGTATGTTTGATAGCAGTTAAATTCTTTGAGGAAGACAAATCACAACTCTTATCCAGTTTTGTTGGGAACAGATAACACCAGTTAATATCTTTGGATCTTTCATGTTTTCTGGAAGAGCTATCAAATGGTCCAATTTCTAAGCATAATGGAGAGTGGGTACCCTCATCAAAATGTCCAGTGTCTCTCATGTGTGCACATTGCTAATTATTTGCATGTGTGTGATCTGAATTAAGTTTCAATATGACTTCCCAACAAAAGTTGGAACTAGCTATTCTATAGGCATAATTTTCTCCTATTTGGAAACCAGCTTGTATTCCTGTATTATGCCTTTGCCTGTGTTTTATAGATGAAGATGTATACATTTAAGACTGCTATATTTTCACAATTTCATTAAAATATCTGTAACCGTGCATAGTTTACTCAATAGGTCATGCCCGTTGGAACATTTCAATATGTTGATATCAAACTCGCTGCAGTAACCTGTTCTTTTTTTTTTTTTTTAGTATGAACTTCAAATATACGAATACTGCATCTTATAAAAATACGGGAAGGGAGGGGGGGAAATCTAAAAAAATGGAATTGAAAGTATTTGACCAGACTTGTAAAAGTTACAATATTCTGTAATATATATGTTATCGTGAAGAAGTATTTTCAAGCTGACCGTTTTTCACAGGATGTAAATAATGGAAATGAAAAGTGTTTTGAAACAAAGTTTTGGTTGTCATCGGCAAGAATGTGCTCCAAAAATGCAGCGTAAAACCTTCATGACATAATTAACATTTAAAAACAAAAACGGGAAAGATTGTTCTACTTTGTCAAAGCCCACTCCTTTTGTGTCATGTGTCCCTGCAACATGGTTCCATTTTATCTGAGATAGAGTCAGTAAATGGTAGAATCAGTTTCAATTTCCATAAACTGACCCCCCCCCAAAAAAAAAACCCTGTCAAAACCCAAAGCTAAATTCAAAGAAATAATGCTTCCTTGAAGTTATTCCAAGCGATGAATGCTTTGAAACATGGACCTATTGAGATTGAAAATAGGACAGAGCAGTGGCGACAGTAGGGATCCTATGTTCAAACAAATCATGGATACGCTGTGCATGTTGTCTAGTGTAAGGTAGCCTCTTGGTCCTTCAGGAGTTCCTTTCTACCTAAGGTTGACTTTTCTTTAACACAATAAAATCTAAACTTAGCCTTCCAACCTTACCAGCAAAAAAATCTCATAGTGAGCATGAGTGAGAAGAACTAGGGGTGACATGATAGCAGTGTTCCAATATCTAAGGGACTTCCACAAAGTAGAGGGGGTCAAGCTACACTTCAAAGTACCTGAAGGCAGGACAAGAAGCAATGGATGGAAACTCATCAAGGAGGAAAGCAATCTACAACTAAGGAGAAGTTTCCTGACAATTAGAACAATTAACGAGTGGAACAGCTTGCCTCCAGAGATTGTGGATGCTCCAACACTGGAGGTTTTTAAGAAGAGACTGGACAGCCATTTGTCTGAAATGGTATAGGGTTTCCTGCTTCAGCAGGAGGTTGGACTAGATGACCTCCAAGGTCCCTTCTAATGCTGTTATTCTGTTGTTCTGTTATTACCAGCTTTGGAAAATTTAGAGTCCTGTCATCAGTGTGATGTGCATTCCTTCTCAAGAGGTACATGGACACTCCTGGGAGGAGTGAGCTGCATTTAGGCAGGTGAGAGATGATTTAGGCCAGGTAGCATCCACCTGATGAAGGGAAATCAAGTCCATCCAAAGTAGTTGGCAGAACTCTTCATTTTTTGTGGTCCTTCGGAAATTTCAAGAGAAATAAATGGAAAGGGACAATGATGGAGGAATGGAAGTCATTTCACATCGGACTTCTTCCAATTATAAGAAGTAAATAGCAGTATCATTCATATGTCTACTCTTACAATCAAGTTTTCTATAAAATATGAATTGAAGATAATTCCATGAATTGAAGATAATAGACATATACTCCAGTTAAGTCCATTGGAGGCTGGCCACTCCATATAGTAGATATGTGATCTTGCCCTAAATAAAGACCTTGTTTTTCAAACATTACTGGCTCTAGAGTAACTGGAAAAAGAGATAGGAGAATGGACCTCAAAGACTTGGTAGAATCAAATCTGTTGCACATATTGATTTGAAGACTCACAGGTTTTGATCAGTTAATTGGAAATATGGTTGTACTGAGACTGTATAACTTTTATTATAGAATACAGTGGACTTTTTAATAATCATTATTCTTCTGGGTTTTCTTCTGTACCCTGATCAGCAGACTCCATCTGCAAAACTGACATGGGCAGAAGAAATTCTTAGACAGATCTCAAGAGCAAATCACAGATGTTCTGTAAAACAGAGCAGATACTTCCCAAGTTCATATATGAAGATTAAAGATTAAAACAGAGTAGCTTTATTTGTAGGCTCAGATCTTGATATCAAAAAGATGGAGGAGGTATCCTTTGAAATTATGCACAGCTTGCATACAAGCCTATAGGAAGGATCCCATAGAAAGATCCACTACTTTAACTTGCAGAGAAAGTCCTCAGCAAATAAATGCATGGATTCCATAATAACAACAACAACAATAATAGTATGACTATCGGCTAACAAATTTCTTCGGGAACACTTACAATCTACATAGGTGAAGTCATTTGAAAAGTGCCTGTCTATGAACAAAAGAACAGATGGGGGTGAGCCCTATTCTTTTTACAAAGCAATAAAATGCAGCTGAATTGTCCTAGATTGTTTTCAAGGGAGGGAGGGGGGGGAAGACTACATAGAGGGGTCCCTGTCAATGCAACACAGCAAATCACCAAGTGCCATTTCTCTGCTTCCTTCTGTGTGACAATGTTATCCAGAGGAGATGGGATGGGGTTTCCATACAGTTAGAAGACGAAAGCAAATAGAGAAAGGTTTTTTTCATAAGCATCAGGTCATACTAAACAGTGGATGTGTATCATTTGTAATACTTTCATTTCTCACTCTTCTTAGTAAGTCTTTTCTAACGTTGTCAAATCAGCTGGTCATGAAGACTAACCTAGTCATTGTAGACAACTCTTAAAATTCACTCCTGCAAAAATAATGGCCTACACAAAATGGCCGTTTTCACTTCCAACAAGCTAGTAGTTGGCGTGCAGCCTTTCATTCAGATGACCAGTTTATTTTGGGATGAGCACTCACTTTTGAGTCACTTTCATGGGTTCTGTTGATTTCCACTTGATCAAAGTTCCAGCAGAACTTTACAAAGGAGTAAGAATCATGTATTCCAATGGAGAAGACAGTTGATAATTACTGCCAGATAAATCCTCTCTTTCATCAGTTTACTAAAATCCCTTTCGCTTAAAATGTGATAGAATGAAAAAATTGTCAGAGTTAGTAACTTTACAGGGCTTTATGTTGGAGAACAGCTTTAACAGCTTTATGTTGGAGAAAGAATGAATATTTTTTTAAAAAGCTATCCAATATTGTGAACAAATCAGCCATTTCATATTTTTAAAAAAGCCTATTATCCCACAGGATAAATAGAAGTTATTAAACTTTGATTTCTTGTCTAATTTTGCTGGCTTACTATGTATATGAACTGATCCCCTTTTCACCTGTATTTCATTTCAATATCTTGTTTGTTTTTATAAATAAGGCTCCATGGAAAAATGGAATATAGGTGAACCCAAAGTATGTAAAAATAGTTGGTGGCTTTTCACCAGGGTTGTCCACATAAAAGATGGAGTGTTGGTTGCATTGTTGTGGCCACCATATTGCCTTTTTTGATCAGCCCCTGTGGACACCTCTGTTAATGTTCCTTTCTGTACAGAAAAAAAATATATATGAGGGTGCCTTATATGGAGGGAGAGTGATTCGTGAGTCTCTCCATCCTTTAAGAGATGATTTTTTCCAGTTTCATCAAGATATCTGGACCCCAAAACCGTCTGCATAAAAGTGCTGTGACCCTCCAAATATTATTAAATCTTGTTCTGGAGTATTCAATGGGGCAAAAAAATCTATGTGCACTTTTGGAGCCCAATTCCACAGGACATTCTCTGGCACCATTCTTGACTAGACAAAAGCACAACCCAGCAGAAGGTGTCTAAATGAATAAATCTAGTTCTGTAAAGTAGTGTGTCAAAGCGATGCCCTTCTCCACTGGGTTCTGGTAAGGAAGTCCACTTGCAGACTTTTCTAAATTCAGCTCACGAAGTCCGTGGATGCCATAAAATGTCTGCTTTTTTGCCAGCATGTGACTTCAAAGAGGCAGGAGGAGGTTGCGGGTAGCATTCACGGCAGAGTCAGTAAGGTAGAATCAGCTTACCTGGGGAGGTTCGCCATTCTAAAGGCCTTCCCAGGGCCAGACTCTCCATAGGTTTCTTTTGCTATGTGTGCGTTGAAGAAAACGGAGAGCTTTATCCCTTTAGAGTGGGCATATGGGTTCTTCAGGTGCCACTAATCCTCAGCTGCCCTTCTTCACCACCAACAACATGCTGGCCATGGCTGAGAAGCATCTTTGCTTTAAGGAGAGCCACTGGGTTTTCTCACACCAGCAAGGGTGACAACAAATGTAAAGTGATTTGAAAGTGAGGAAATCCAGATGGAGAGGTCATAAGATCATCACCCTGGATAGAAAAGTCATTGCAACCTATCGATTTTTATTCAGAGATCCAATGGATCAGACATTGGCTATTAACGTGTCCATCCATCCATCCATCCCAAAATAGCCACCAAATTATTATCTGTGCCAGTACTAGCAACAAAACTAGTAGCTCCTTCCTTTTCCTTTGTTATTCTTTCAAACAGTTTTAAGAGCTGACGTCTTTCTTTTCCCCCGATTAAAAAAAGACATTTGATTTCCCAATACTTTCTTCCTGCGCGTTCTGTGCTACATAGCAGCTAAACAGCACCTATGTTATAAGTTTATCAATGATTATGTATGTGTTGTTCTTGTATTTATGTATAGTGTACGTATTGTAAATATACTCAGAGCTTTTTCTCTTCTTTACTGTAAAATGGTGAATTTTATTTTTGGTTTGTTTGTTTGTTTGTTTGCCCAATGACCATCGTAACAGGGGTTCCCTCTAAAGACAAGACCCATCAGCAGACAACTTCATGAACAAGTATTAACGTTTTTAATGGTGTCTCAGACCTAATTCTGTTGGTGCATTGCTCTTATGTATTCCACTTCCCTATGACTTGAGCTGTGAATTGAAATAGAATTTAAACTTTTAATTGTATGCATTGGTATAAATATCTGAATGGAGGCATGAAGGATCAATAAAAGCATTTTGTATGGAACGCTTCCCTTCTGACCCACCAATTATTCCGGTGGGTGGCTTGCAATTTTCTATATGGCTGTATTTACAGAGGATAATTCAAAAAGCATTTGACAAATACTTGTTTTAACAAGTTTGCTTCTTCCTTCTCCTCTTCCTTCCTCTAAATGAAATTACACGGTGGAGCTTCGCATCCATTTTCATTGTTGTTAAGCACTGAACTAATACGTAAATAGTCAGAAGTTTTGATTGGACCCAACTGACCTACTTGGTCCAACTGCTATTTTTTTTTGCCTACGATGGCTGTTTATTTCATGTAAGACATAACTACTCACAGAGTTAATTAAATTAGAGATTTTTTTTTCCTCTATCCTTTTTTCTTCTCAGGATCACACAACTAGCTGACACACATGAGTCCTCATGTTTTTCAATTCAGTGCCCTGCAGGACTAGCTAAAGCTATTAGTGCCCACAATAGCTTTGTTACTGTGGATTTACTGTTACTGAAAACTGACAACAGCTTTTAAAACACAAGATGGCATTCAAAACTCCAAAGGAAAAGCTGTCTTTTTCCAACTTCCAGATGTGAGGTCTTCAACTCCCAGAAATCCTTAGGCCACGTGGCCTTTGTTGAGAATTCTGGAGTTGTCCAGTTGGGAAACATGAACATTCAATGTCTTCAGATTAGGTGGGAGTAAAATAGTCTGGTAGTAGCAAAAGGAACCCACTTGGAGGAAGATCCAAGCAGCATTCAAGGAAAATTAGGAAGGGAGTTATTTTCAAGAGTTTCCAAAATTTAAGGATTGCCACATCAGGTGACAACTGATACGTGTCACCTTTCATCCTTGGTATCACTGTTCAGCCTTCGTTTTCGAAAGAGTAGGCTCAGTCAGTTGCTAGTTACAATGTACTGAATAATTACGTTGAAAAATGTAATTGTGTGTGTATGTGTGTGAGCTATGTGGTCAATGCTTGGTCAATGCCTAGAAGTTTTTTGGCAAACTCTGAAAACAACACTCGGATTCCCGGAGAGACATTTATTGCTGGTAAGGCCACATAACAGAATTTTGAAAACCTACTCAAGTAATCCTGCTAAACAACGTCTACCCAGTATAACTAAGATGGTGGTACTCTGAGTTTCCTTCTAATGGTTCCTCCCTTCCCTGGACCACAGAATCTCTTCTGCGTTTTGAGTTCCTGTAAATGTAGCTCCTGTGATGATTATGAAGAAATTACGAACATAATGTCCTGTAGCTCCTCTGCAGTTGATCTAAAATGTTGTTCCTTTAATTCTTTATCTGGACTGAAGCAACGGTATTATTTTTATCCAAATGTAAAGAGAAATGTTTAAAACCTAGAGCTAAGGAGAAGTTTTCTGACAGAACAATTAATCAGTGGAACAACTTGCCTCCAGAAGTTGTGGGTGCTCCATCACTGGAGGTTTTTAAAAAGAGATTGGACAACCGTTTGCCTGAAACGGTATAGGGCAGGGGTAGGCAACCTTGGCTCTTTTATGACTCGTGGACTTCAATTCTGGGAGTTGAAGTCCACGAGTCATAAAAGAGCCAAAGTTGCCTACCCCTAGTATAGGGTTTCCTGTTTGAGCAGGCGCTTGACCTCCAAGGTCCCTTCCAACCCTTATTCTGTTAAAGTCATTTATGACAACAACCAGCTCTTTTCCCAAAGCACATCATTGTTGAGAACCAGAACAATACCTAAAATCCCAACTCTGAGATATTGTCATGGCGCTGTGTATCCAGTGATAGCAAATTGTGTTCTTCTGACAAACAACCAAGCGATACAAAATTATTCCCTTTTGTTTCCCTAACTTAGATCCCTTTGAAAATACACTCAGTTGTCATTGTGTTGAAGCATATCAACACTTTGGTAATATTATTGGGACAGCACTTGTCCTCACACTGTTCTGGATCCCAGGATCTTGATTAGAGCTCTGCTTTTTCAATTTTCAATCAATTTTCTTTAATGGGATACGAGGTCTGAAGCTCTAGGTTTCCAGCCAGCTCTTACAGACCATTTTTTAATTGATTGATTACAGAAATAGAGCAGAAAAACTGCTTAGCTCACTTCACAGAGGGAAAGAATTCTAACAAGGAAAGGTCTACTTCAAAGATAGGCTGTGCTCCCACTTTTGCCAAAGGAGAACCTATTTATTTATTTGTATCCTGTCTTTATTATTTTTACAAATAACTCCAGGAGGCAAACATCCAACACTTCTTTCTCCTCTTTTTTTCCCCCCACAACAACAACCTTGTGAAATGAGTTGGGCTGAGAGAGAGTGATGTGGCACAAAGTCACCCAGGTGGCTTTCATGGCTAAAGCAGGACTTGAACTCACAGTCTCGAGCTTTCTAGCCTTGTGTCTTAACCATTAGACCAAACTGGCTCTCAAAGGGAACAAACAATGTCTACACAAAGAATACCCTCATTCCTTTTATGTATCTTCACAAAGTCCTAGGACAGGGGTAGGCAACCTCGGCTCTTTTATGACTCGTGGACTTCAACTCCCAGAATTCCTGAGCCAGCATGGTTCAGCTTGGAAACCTCTCCTTTTCCCCTCAGCATGGCTGGCTCAGGAATTCTGGGAGTTGAAGTCCACGAGTCAGAAAGAGCCAAGGTTGCCTACCCCTGGTCTACAGGACATTGTAATTCCCCCAAGGTCTTCCCAAAACTCCAACTGCTTGGTCAAAAGAGAATTTTCCTTCAAAAAAAAATGTTTTGCATTTAGTGGAGAATATAGAAGGCAGAAAATATGGGAGATCTTAAATGCCAGCCAGTTTGTGCTTGTATCTGTCTCAATGGATTAGTGTATCCGTAAACTTAAAATCCTGATTATATCGCTTCGCAGTAGTCACAATTAGGGTTTTAAAACATATATAGAACTCTGATGACTAACAGTCAAGATAAACCTTGTTAAATTTTACTGTGTTGGATTTCCAGGTAAGAAATGGTAGACTGAACATGATTCTGCAAAAAGTGGGGTTGACAAATGCAGTAAAATGAAGAGGCAGCAAGTAGACCGGCTCTTCACAATTCCTCTCCAGATGAGGAGAAGATTTGAGATGGTATGCAAGTGCTCTGTACAGTTGTTCCTCCTGAGGAGGTCACACCACAGTGGTACTCAGTAGTTTTAGAGCTGTGGGAGGTGACGCAATAGCCATCTTACTCAAACCACAGTTAGCACTTTAAAAAGGACCCAGGGTTCACGTATTTTCTTTTCTAATCATTTTTGGGAATTGCTTTTTAACTGATTTTCCAGCTATTAGGAACCTTTTGATCAACACATTTTGTAATACCAGTTGAGTTTTCTTCATTGCTTAGTGAAAGAACTTTTAAATATAAGTTTAAGGACTTAAAAAATATTTTTTGGAATAAACAACAAAAGGATGGTTAGAACTTTGATTTTTGAAAGTTGCAAACAGACCAAGGGTCTAGGTCAGGGGTATCAAACTCGCAACGTCACATGATGTGTCGTGATGTATTGTGACTTTTTTTGCCATTGCCGGCAATGGGGTGGGCACGGTTTCACTATGATGCACGGGCTGGCAGTTTGACACCCCTGGTCTAGGTGGATTTGAAATAATATTTTGGAACAAATTATAAAAATCCATTCCCATGGGAAAATGTTTTTGTTTTGAGTTATCTTTAAAAAAAAACATAAAAGGTGAGACTTTAAAGGCTGGACACTAGAGGGCACCAGAAGAAACTAAAAATTACAATTAAAGGAGATTTTTTGAGAAGGGACAAAGCAAAAAAACCCAAGTTCTAGGTCAGTGATGGCGAACCTTTTAGAGACCGAGTGCCCAAACTGCAACCCAAAACCCACTTATTTATCGTCGGGTGACAGGTGAGTGTGGCCCACTGGGTGGGCGTGGCTGTGGTGGTCATGGCAAATTGGGTGAGTGTGGCCAAGGTGGGCGTGATCACCTCAATGTTGCTGATGGGGAGGAATGCCTGTGGGGGCCGGGCAGAGTTGGGGGAGATCCAGGGGGTCTCTGGCAGGTGGGGCAGTGGGCAGGAGGCTCGTCCTGTGGGGTGAGGCGAGGCAAGGCAAGGCAGGGCAGGGGTGCCATTGTCACAGGGCAAGGTGAGGCAGGGGCCAAGGCGGCTGCTGCCTGACACCATCGGCCCCTGCACACAGAGGCCAGCGAGCGCATGGGTGCTGGGATGCATCCAGCCACGTGGGACCTCGGTGAGTTACTGGCCGGCTGGTTGAAGAGGGATGGTTGCCATCTCCGGGGCATGGCAAGAGTGCCCACAGAGAGGGCTCTGAGTGCCGCCTCTGGCACGCATGCCATAGGTTCGCCACCACTGTTCTAGGACATTATTTAAAAGGAGTAAATATTAAGATTGTTAAAATTAAAAGGAAAAAATATAAAGTTGGTTTATTTGATCAAGGTTAACATTATCTTGTTATCTCTAGTAACCCTTAACTAATTTTTTGCTGCTTGGGACTGAACAACAAGAATTTAAAGATTTGTTTACAGATGAGAGATGAAATATGGGAAGAAGAGATTGTTTATTGTATTTCAAGAGCGGGTGATAAGTTACTAATTTTGCTTATACTTGTGATGGTGGAGGAAGTCATTTCTTTATATATTTATTTCATGTTTCTTTGCTATACTTTTTTCTTTCCTATTTTTTCTTTTCTGCACTTTTTATTTCTTTTCTTTTTGTTTGCATTAGTTTTCATCTTTTTAATTGCAATTTTTAATAAAACAACTACAGTGTAATTCTCATAATACATTATTGTGCTGTCTAATTATATGAGTACAGTATTCTCTTTTGAGTTTGTTTGGTTTTTTTACCTACGATGGCTGTTTCTTTCATGTAAGACATAACTACTCACAGAGTTAATTAAATTAGACATTTTTTTTCCCTCTATCCTTTTTTCCTCTCAGGATCACACAACTAGCTGACACACATGAGTCCTCGTGTTTTTCAATTCAGTGCCCTGCAGGACAAGCTAAAGCTGATTAGTGCCTACAATAGCTCTGTTACTGTGGGTTTACTGTTACTGAAAACTGACAACAACTTTTAAAACACAAGATGGCATTCAAAACCCCAAAAGAAAAGCTGTCTTTTCCAACTTCCAGCTGTGAGGTCTTCAACTCTTCAATCCCTACCCACATGGCCTTTGTTGAGAATTCTGGAGTTGTCCAGTTGGGAAACATGAACATTCAATGTCTTCAGATTAGGTGGGAGTAAAATAGTCTGATAGTAGCAGAAGGAGCCTACTCAGAGGAAGATCCAGGCAGCATTCAAGGAAGGGAGTTGTTTTCAAGAGTTTCCAAAATTTAAGGATTGCCACATCAAGTGACAACTGATACGTGTCATCTTTCGTCCTTGGTATCACTGTTGAGCCTTCGTTTTCGAAAGAGTAAGCTCAGTCAGTTGCTAGTTACAATGTACTGAATAATTATGTTGAGAAATGTAATTATGTGTATATGTGTGTGAGCTATGTGTGAACCAGACCATCAATGATGAGTCTGCTAAAGTGCAGATAATGGTATATCCGTACGAAACCTCATGATGAATTGTTTTAAAAAGCTACACTGTGGATTTAATGGTACTAAACTAAGCTAAGCTAAGCTAAGCTAAGCTAAGCGAAACTAAACTAAACTAAACTAAACTAAACTAAACTAAACTAAACTAAACTAAACTAAACTAAACTAAACTAAACTAAACTAAACTAAACTAAACTAAACTAATAAAATAAAGTAGAATAGAACAGCTATAGTTATGATCAGGACCAGTCAGCTCCCTGCTGTTTATGGCCTAACACTGCCTATAAAATGTAGTGATTGTTTTTCAGGGGAAAAAATACAATCATATTCTGTCCTTTTCTGGGTGGTTATCAGGAGAACTTTGGGCCAAGAGTAGCCTTCAGTCTACCACTAATTGCCCTTTGGGATTTAACTGAAGGAAAAGCCACCCACATAGTCTGGGGGAGACAGGGGTGGAAGGATGGTCAAAACGTAACCCTACTTTGACTTTGACACAGAGCCCAACATTCTGAACAGAGAATAGGCAAAATCCAATTGTCACTGTGGGCTTCTCCGTCTATTTGTTTGCATTTCAGATTGTGATTACGCTAATAAAGACCAGAACAATAGCATTAACGTTGTGAGGAAGGAAGCATTTGGCTTTTATCAAAATCCTCCTTAAAGCACAGCCATATGGATTATTGTAAGGAGACCTTCACGGACTGAGCTACTAATTTGTGGGAAAGCAAAGTAGTCTCTGAGCCCCCTCATGCAGTGGATGTGTGTGAATGCCTTCCGGACAATACATTCATTGTTCCACCTGAGGGTCTATTCTGAGTTAATATCTCTCTTTTCCCAACAGGACCTTAACCATTTGGTCCAAGCTGTCCACTAAACACCCACACAGGTTCTCTCTCTCTCTCTCTCTCTCTCTCCAATGTTACATCTGCCATTTGATTAAACAAAACTCTTTTCCCTCTAGGTTCTACATAACTTGAATAGCCTACAGAGTTAGCACGTGATGGCTTTTCTGTTGTTATATGAAACAAAGCTGGAACTGAATTTAACCATCCCTCTGGGGGATGGTTCAGCAGTTGGCAACGGAATCCAGGTTCCAAAAGGTTGGCCCATTAAGTTGGGAAAGAGCTGCCCTTCGCCTACCCCAGTCCTCAGCTGCAGAACAATTGGTGGACTCCAGCCTAGATCCCACCTTTCGCTTGGCACTGCCTCGCCTCTGGCTTTCCAGCCCTTGCATGGAAGCGTAGCGCTATCATCGATGATCTACTGCTGGGGTGGCTTTGGCTGTGTGCTTGCGTGCTTCATTTCTGAGGCTGCGTCACTCAGGGCTGAGATGTTTTGAACAAACACGGAATAGAAATGGGAAGCTGGCCTTAGGCTACCATGGAAGAGCAAAAGTTCACACAACCAGTCAGCTTTTCTTACTTCTTACTGGAAAGCCAACACACTTTCCTATCATGAAATCAAACTTTTCCTTCCTTCCTTCCTTCCTTCCTTCCTTCCTTCCTTCCTTCCTTCCTTCCTTCCTTCCCCCTCTCTCTCCCTCCCTCCTTTCCTGCCTCTCTCCTTCCTTCCTTCCCTTCCTGCTTCTCTCCTTTCTTCCTTCCCTCCCTCCCTCCTTTATTTCTTCCCTCCCTCCTTTCCTCTCTCTCTCCTCCCTTCTTTCCTGCCTCTCTCCTTCCTTCCTTCCTCCCTCCCTCTTTCCCTCCCTCCCTCCCTCCCTCCCTCTTTCCTTCCTTCCTTCCTTCCTTCCTTCCTTCCTTCCTTCCTTCCTTCCTTCCTTCCTTCCTTCCTTCCTTCCTTCCTTCCTTCCTTTTCTTTTGAACAACTGCTGAGCACAGCCCATGAGCCCTCATTGTCTACCTGCCAGTGTTCGATAACATCCCTTTCCTTCCAGGCAGGCATCAAATCCAGGGTGGTTTTTTTTTTCAACTCTAATGTGTTGGACCTGGACTTAGTCAGTCAAGAGCAGACAAGGGATGGGTGTGTTTTTGTGTGTGCATGTGTGCATGTATTAGGCATGCATGCAAGCGTTGAGGAAGAGATACAGGCCTAATTGTCCTGAAAGCTGTATTTTAAGCCTTTATTGTTTGTCTTTTGAGGTCATATAGCATTTCATTAAATGTCTTTTGTAAAACCTCTCTGATAAACTCCCCCCCCCCTGAAGTGGTTTTCCCTCCACAAAAGTTGGTTTCTGTATGAGCACAGAACATGAACAAAGAGAAACCCATAATAAAGTTGAGTTTTTGCAAATGTCAATAGTGAAACCTGCCATTTGATAAGCCCTATAAACCGCTCCATACAGGTTGCTGTTTAATCTTTATATACAGGTGCGTCTCAAGGTTATCTTCTTCGAGGGGCTTTTGTGACTTGTTATCCGCTCTGCCTTTTATCAGCAAAAGCATTTCCCCTTGTAACTTTTATGACTCTTTCTTTTCCATTTCTTGTGAAGGTTTCGTTACCACAGGAGTCCATTGGTCCATGATGTCTCCATGTAGCCTTGTTGACCAGCATGGAGTTTTGTAAGGTGCCCCACCATCCTCTCGTATACCCTGAACCTACAGTATTTCCTACACCAATGTGAAACCAACTTGTCTCTTCTCCAGGCTCCTGTCCATCTTCTAAAGTGTCTCACCCAGCATTTTATATTGGCAGGTGACATTACTGTCATCTCAACAACTGAGCAGGCAAACCAAAATATGTAAAGAGAGGGTGGTGGGGATTTTCTCCCCGGCCACCGAGAAATGGGAAACCATGAACATGGATATGGGTCAAAAAGGAACTTCATTAGAAGAGCTACACCTTATTGGACACCTCATCTAGATGGGAGAAGGTTGCCCCTACCATCACCAGAGCCAAACCTGAACTGATGGCACTCATTTTTCCTTATTCCTCTACTGAAATGAAAGGGATTTGTTAAGAATTGAAGGCCGTTGGGCCCAGTTTGCATTCATTTCAAGGGTTAATCTATAGAAAGATCTCCTACCTAGTCAGTCACGTAACACTACTTCTCTTGGTATTTATTCCTGGAAATATGATTTGTCGTAGGAGTCTTCCTGCCTGTGTCCTTGAGCCCATGTTTTTATAGATCCAATCTCATCCTGAATGATGTGTTCTGTTTGAATATGTACAAATGGAGCTTTCCTTGATTACACAAAGAGTATTGTGAAAGCAAACATAATAAAAGAGAGGGTTGCCTGATTTTATGCAACTACCCACAGAAATGGGTCGGAATGCCTCCTCCAAAGCAAAGAACTGCCCACTATTGAAAACGAAAGGCTGCTTCTAGATACACGGGACACCTGCATCTACAGTGCTCCTAACTCAGTTTGTTTCAAAAGAAAAGTGGTGTTATCATGGCAATATGCATGTATCATCCACAAATGACTGAAATTCCCAAGACGGGAAAGGTACGGGATCAAAATAATTGATCAGGAATGCAGCGCACAATGGACATCTTACAGTTCAGCTCTTCCCATCCCAAATATATTGACACTCCTGTTGGCTAAAGTTCTGAAACTTCAGACCCTGCTTGCAGCCATTCCCACATGCCACGGCATCTACTCTTCAAGCCAATGTCTGGTTTAGCCTGCAGTTTGATCTCCAAAGGAAAGGGTTTCTTTTTGCTGCAGGTAAACTAGACACCTGAGCCTTCAGGATAATGCAATAGCCCATGCCAGGTACGCTGGCTGAGGAATTCTGAGAGTTGAAGTCTACAAGTCATAAAAGGGCCAAGTTTGAAGACCCCTGATCTAGACCAAGGGTGTCAAACTCGATCGCATCATGTGACATATAGTGATGTGTCATGATTGGGGTGGGCATGGCCTGCATTTGACACATCTGGCCCTCGGGCCACCAGTTTGACACCCCTGGTCTAGACCAGTGGTGGCTAACCTATGGCACATGTGCCAGAGGCGGCACTCAAAGTCCTCTCTGTGGGCATGCGCGCCATCACCCCAGCCCTGCCTCCCCCCATGGACCCTTCCTCACCAGCAGCCCCCCCGGAGGAGAGTCACCCCCAGTTGTGGCCCGTGCAGAGCAGCGCAGCCAAGGACATGAAAGCCGGGCAGCAGGTATAAGACTCCGTCTCCACGCTCTGCAGCATCATCTGCTGCGTGGCCGCCATGGTGCTTCAGGGACACCTGGGCAATCTGCTGCAGTGCGCCATGGAGGTGGTAGGTGGCCCTGCAGGGGGCAGGGGTGGGGCAGAGTGGGTAGGGCAGGAGGCAGGGCAGAGTGGGCGGGGCAGGGGGCAGGGCAGAGTAGGCAGGGCAGGGGCAGAGCGGTTTTTGGGCACTTGGTGTCTAAAAGGTTCACCATCACTGGTCTAGACTGTCTTGTAACTACCCAGGCATTATCAGCATCCCAGAGCCTTTATGCGCTTCTCTGATTTCTGACAGTGAGAAAACAGCATTTGGAAAAAAAAAACCCTCAGTGCTGGCTTTTAAATTCACCAAAAAGGCTTCTGAACTACTCCGAAGTTTGGGGTCAACATGATTGCTTCATCGCCGGCAACACCAACCTTCCCCCCAAAAGAACTGGCACATTTTGGCCTATCCAGGATTAGACTCAGCAGCTTCTGAACTAAAAAAAAAACACAAACTATTTTTTAAAAAGTAGGGAAAAATGTGGGAAGGAGAAAGTTTTAAAATGCTCCTGCCCTGGGGACCAATTAATTGTGCTGGTGAATAAATTGATTTGCTATTTTTCCACCTGCACTGTGAATGTCTTCTCGTATGAGAAATTTACATTAAACTTCACTCTCGGACCTCCCGTGTAGCCCTGTAAAGTCTAATGCTTGAACTTGGGAGGCTTTAAACTAGTTGGAAGATACTTAGAAAAGTCATCAGGGGGCTCTGGAAAAAGTTTGTTTACCCTGATTTTTCGATGGCTGCATCCAAGAAAACATATTTAATTCAATGACTCCTCAGTTCATATTCTCTTGTCTGAATGCAAGTTATTTTGACCTCTACTTGTGAAGTCTTCTTTTGTTGTCTACGACACACATTTTTTCCACTTGAACCAACTGTGCTAACAAACACAGCCGGGGAATTGGAACTTCATAATGAAGTGCCAGATCTGGGGGTTGTGCAGAAGCCCCATCCTCTAAGCCAGGGAGCTGAGAGAGGCAAATTTAATCCACCTTGGAAGCTTCAGAAATGCAGAACTCCTCACTGAGGAGAGCATCTCCCAAGATGGGACAGGAGCTCATAGCTGATCTTGAACGGCTAAGTTAGAGGTGCCCTGGAGAGTCCTTGGAGGGGAGAACCGCAGGAAACCACAAAGCTGCAGGATAAATTGGGAGGTTGTAAAAACATCCCAGAAGAAATCCACCCCATCCTGTTGCCAAGAAAGCTTCACAAACAGGTCCGTACGTTCACCAGGAATTTGCCCCAAAGAAGATGGCCTTTTTTTTGCAAAACATCCACAGCGGCTAAGCCTGCAGATCCCAAAGAGAAACACCTCCAGTCACTCCCACAGAAGATGTTCTGCTTAGCACAGGGCCTTATTAAGGACCCCTCACCTTACCTATTGGTGGAAGGGGACTGTGCAGTTAGATATCAAGAACTAAGACTCTCTGCTCATGATTTTCTAGAACTAAGGTTCTCTGCTCCTGGTTTTCTACAGTAATTCAGCGAGCAAAGTGTCTGACACAAACTGTTGAGATGTAAGAAAAGGATGAATTCTAGTAAAAAAAAAAAGGACCTCCGTGATCAAATGTTTATAGGACACAACAAAAGGGCTCTGACATAATGCAAGAATGCACCAAGCTGTCTGGAAAGGGTGGGACCACCAGCCTAGCAACCTGCCTTGGAAAGGAAGGGCTGCAGCTGGTGTCTTACAGAGACCCTTCCCCAGCCAAGAAGGATGACTCTATCCATTTTCCAATATGAAATGGAGACTCTCCAAGGATTGTCCGAGATTTCTTAATTGCCCTTCGGATAATACTTTTGAGTCTTCCACCTGAAGCTATTGTTTGGGGTCGGTACACACCTTAAGGACCTTGTCCTTGGTCCCTGGCTGATGAATGTGTTGTTGTTGTTGTTGTTAGCTGCGAAGTCATGTCTGACCCATTGTAACCCCATGGACAACGTTCCTCCAGGCCTTCCTGTCCTCTACCATCTTCTGGAGTCCATTTAAGCTCACGCCTACTGCTTCAGTGACTTCATCCAGCCACCTCATTCTCTGTCGTCCCCTTCTTCTATTGCCCTCCATCTTTCCCAGCATCAGGCTCTTCTCCAGTGAGTCCTTTCTTGTCATTAGGTGGCCAAAGTATTTGAGTTTCAACTTCAGGATCTGGCCTTCTAAAGAGCAGTCAGGGTTGATCTCCTCTAGGACTGTCCGGTTTGATGGCCTTGCAGTCCAGGGGACTCGCAGGAGTCTTCTCCAGCACCAGAGTTCAAAGGCCTCAATTCTTTGGCGCTCAGCCTTTCTTATGGTCCAACTTTCACAGCCATACATTGCAACTGGGAAAACCACAGCCTTGACCTGATGAATGTACTTAATAGTAATAATAATAAAAACTGACTGTGACAAAATAAAGAGATCGTTGCTGTAAACAGGCACTTTGTGGAGAAAAAATGTCTGCACTCAAGAAGCAAACTGGTACGTAACTGGTATGTAACTCATGTACTGGTTAACTGGAGAACTGCTATGACCTAATTCTTAAAAAGAAAAAACCTTTCTGGAATGTCTGATATCATTCCTCTCTCTTCACCTGTTCCTAGGCTACAGAAAAGATGTTCCAGGTTCATCCAATGCCATTCATGTTCTGCCATCTCTAGCACCACCACCCCAGTCTCCTTGACTGTCCCGTTGGGAGAAGGGCGGGATATAAATCAAAACAAATAAATAAATAAATAAATGACAATGTACAAAAAAGCTGTCTTCTTAAGTGTATCTATTTTCCTTCTAAAAAGAAAATGGGGTAACACTGTGACTAACAATTTCAGTATAGAACCATCACCTTCAACATCTATTGTGATGAGATCAGATATTAAATTGGCCAAAAGACCAAGAACAGGTTGCTAAATAGCATTGTGACTCACTCAAAGTAATCATAATATACCATTTAAAAAGGACTCACCATAACGAGAATTATTTTGGGTGCGGCGTTTACTTTGCTGATTACAAATTGCACCTCAGGACTGATAATTAATCTTTTGACTTTTTTTTATTGCTATAGCTGGGGCCTTAAATAAATACAAATGTCATAGTTTAATCCAAATCATCTCTTGTGACTTAAGATACTGTACCACTGCAGGGAAAGAATGCTCTTTGATTCATTTTGACAACCAAATCTGACACACCCCAAATGGGAGAATAACTTGAAACAGTTCAAGAACAGAACAACAAAGTAGTATCATCCCATCTGCCATCTCTCTGAAGTTCTAAACCAAACCACTGTAAATTACAAAGAATCAATAAATTACAGGTAAAGTTGGAAGGAAGGCAGGACAAGAAGCAACGGATGGAAACTAATCAAAGAGAGAAGCAACCTGGAACTAAGGAAAAAATTCCTGACAGAACAATTAATCAGTGGAACAACCTGCCTCCAGAAATTGTGGGTGTTCCAACACTGAAGGTTTTTAAGAAGAGAATGGACAGCCATTTGTCTGAAATGGTATGGGGTTTCCTGCCTGAGCATAGGGTTGGACTAGATGACCTCCATGGTCCCTTTCTACTTTATTATTTTATAATTTTTTTTTTTTCAGAAGACCTCATATCCTGGTGGATAAGCATCAGGTTCCCACATGTCATGATAAGTAGTCCTCAACTTGCAACATTTAGTGACCGTTCAAAGTTACAACACTGTAGAAAAGTAACTTATGACTGTTTTTCACACTTTTTTTATAACAAATTTTATTAGTTTTCCAATTTAACATCCAAGTATTTAGAAAGCAACGTGGTGACTGGGTAATCAATAATTCAGTAACAAAATTTTTAGTACATATCTCAGATTACATTATCAAAAATTCCTTCTCTATTTCCCTTAACATTTGATATAACATACTTAAACTAGTAAATTTCTAACCATAACAAGTTCAATTAAGGCATTTGTCAATCTGTTTTTGCTTATACATGTCCATATCCTGTTTTTAAGTTTTACCTAATTCTTAATTTTTAATTACAGTATTCCAGTTTTAACCTTTAACATCCATAATATTCAAATTTCTGGTAACCCAAATTTCCTTTATTTCACTACACAAAAGTTATGATATCTAAAATACACATATTACTTACTTAAATATATTCTTATTTTATTTCCTAAACATTTTCTATTTCTCATCCTAGTACATCACAGCTTACTAATAGAGTAACCTTTATTGTCTCAAATCCATCATCTATATTTTCTGGGCTAAGCAATAGTTCAAGGCTGATTCCTAAATATTTAATTTCCATTTCCCTTATAAATCTAAACCCTAATTATTAAGCCAATTAGTCCCCTTTTTTATCATTTTCCAACAACATTTGACTCTAATAGTCATATTTCCTTTCATCTCCAGGTCTCCCTTTAGCCCATTAGTTAAGACTTAATGACCATTGCAGCATCTCCATGGTCAGGCGATTTACATTCAGATGCTTGACAACTGGTTTATATATTTATGACGGTTGCCGTGTCTCAGGGTCATGTGATCCCTTTTGTGACCTTCTGACAAGCAAGGTCAAGGCAGTTTCATTTAACAACCGTGTCACTAACTTAACAGCTGCAGTGTTGCACTTAACAAATGTGGCAAGAAAGGGCGTAAAAGGGGGCAAAACTCACTTAACAAATGACTCGCTTAGCGACAGAAATTTTGGAGTCAATTGTCGTAAGTCGAGGACTACCTGTATTTGCAAACAATAAAGCAACTGAACCATCTTATGGGGTTCCTCTCTTCTCACCTCATATTATTATCCCAGATGGTAGTTTGTACCCCCAAGCTGACTTGTAAAACAATGGAGTCAATTCAGCTTTTTCCACCTTCGGACGTTGCCAGCTTTAATATTTCTGTTTTATTGCTCCGCTGTTTGTAATTATTTTTGCTTTAATGCCTCAAGTCCTTTGGCAGGAAAGAAAAACCCTTGAAAACATTTTTCCCTTAATTATTACTATAATTGCAGATTTAATCACACCAGCACTCTGAACTGGTTTTGCCCAACACCGTGGGTGTGCATTTGTTTTAATCAACCATCACTTTTGTGAAATTTTTCACTGGAATTGCTTATCAAATTGGCAGAGATGTATGGGAAGCCTTGCCTTTTACCTGCATATTATAGAAATGCAAGCACATTACAAGTGCAGGCCTTTTGAAACTTTGGAGGGTTTCAGTCCTAAGAATCAGCTGAAAGTTTACAACGTCTAAAATTTTCACTGCAATCCTGAAATTGCATCCCCGCTTGCTGATAATAAGCCCCATTAAATTCTGAATCAACACGTAATGGGTTCTGCTGCAATTCCAACAGATTTGCAGTAGAATATGTGAACATTTTGAACCAGAATTCTTGCAGAGAAGTGTTGAAAGAAAAGTTTTCATCGGGGTCCAGTCCAAGCCGGGAATAAACAACATGGAGATTGCTTTAGAAAGAAGGTTGTAGTTTATTGAAGGGCAGAGCCAGACAGAAAGATGGCTCTGGGAAAGCTGACCACATGTAGCAGGGAGAGGTGGGTTTTTAATATCTTCTGGGGCATTTGAGGTTGTTTCCTGTTCCTGTTTGAGGCTTTGTATTTCCTGTGTCATGTACTTTGACCTGAGTCTCTGTGTGTTCTTTTTGGTATTCTGATGGTGGGTATGTAGATTTTGGGGGTCCTTGTCTTCCTAATCTCATCAGCGTCTAGCTTCCTGGCTCCAACCTTTCTGAATAGGATTATCAAATCTGCATTTCTACACACGTGATTTCTGCTTGGGGCAGAGAGACTGGGTGGGCGGGGTTTCTGCCTAAGATTTTCTATTATTCCTTTGGGGAAATATATTCTGCCTTTTAAATATTCCCCAAAATATTTCTTTCTCTGGGGGGATGACTTCCCACAGAAGGATAAGAAAAGTAGGGCTAAACGAAGAATGATATGCAGAAAGCCTTGTTCGTTGTCCTTTTGCTGCAGAAGTTTACCACCCAGCTAGGTCCAAGGCAATTTAGCAGAGATGATATTGCTGTTCTGCGTCTACAGGTAGTCCTTGAGTTAAAACCCATGTCTTTAGTGACCATTTGAAGTTATACCAGCATGGAAAAAAGTGACCTACGACTGTTTTTCACACTTACAACCCTTGCAGCAGCCCCACGGTCACGTGATCAAAATTCAGATGCTTGGCAACTGGTTCATTTTTAGCATGATTGCAGCACGTGATCACGTTTTGTGACCTGCTGTCAAGCAAAGTCAATGGGGGAAGAGCCAAATTCACTTACCAACCGTGTTACTAACTGAACAACTGCAGTGAGAAAGGTCGTAAAATGGGGCAAAACTCACTTAACAACCATCTCCCTTAGCAGCAGAAATTGTGGTTGCAAGATGAGGACTACCATCCTTGATTACCATCCTTGTGCTTGTCTGCCCTGGTGAAAATGCTTTGTGTGAAGGAATTGACACTTGAAAGCCTTTGCAGAACATTTTAATAGGTTTCATCTCCTAGCTTGCAGCCACTTTCTTGAGAGTAATTTTCCTGTTTTCTGGAGGCTACTTTGAAGTTCTTCAGATGAAAGGCTCCTGTGAAGTGCGATTGTGTTTGGGGGTTTTTTTTTTGTTGTTGTTGCCGGGTAAAAAGAGAAACGGAGTTCAGAATGTTTGTTTGCTTTCTCTAGTTTTGCTTTATATTTATAACCAAAGGACATCGCAGCTTTTAAAAAAGAAATACATTTAATAGTTTGGGTTGGGTTTGGGTTTTCTCTTGCTCAACTGGAAACCAGGATTGGGTAGGACTTTGTCAATTGGACAAGCTTGCAATGTTTGCTTGGGCAAAAGTCCCTAAAATGTTGGTGTATTTTGATGTTCAATCTTATCCCAAAGTTCTCTGTATGATTACAGGCATATGAAGGCATTGTCATCTGTTTCTGGAAAGGATGTCATATATAGGTAATTAGCATCTCACATATAATCCCTATCATTTCTGCAAGGATGTTGTGCCATAAATGACATTACTAATACCCCCTCCTTTTTTTTCAGGTGCCCACCCATATCCAAAACGTTATTGCAAACACAACACCCTTCCTGCTTTCTCTCTTGCATGATCAAACATCCTTTCTGATGGTAAAGCCTATGGAAGCACTACTCTGTATACCAGTGCAGAGATGAAATGGATGCTATCCAAATCAAGAACAGAAATGAGAGCAGGAGGATCTGGGACACAAACCATTTCTTTTTTCACCCAAAATATCTCAAATCTCCACGATTTGCCTATTTTGATCATCGGGGAAGCATTTTAGGATGAGAGGAAAATGATGAAGCATTTTGCATATTTGGGGAATAACAGAATAACAGAGTTGGGAGGGACCTTGGAGGTCTTCTAGTCCAACTCTCTGTTCAAGCAGGAGACTCTATACAATTTCAGACAAATGGTTGTCCAATCCCTTCTTAAACATCTCCAGTGTTGGAGCACCCACAACTTCTGAAGGCAAGCCATTCCACTGATTAATTGTTGTAACTATGGTATCAGGAAATTTCTCTTTAGTTTTAAGTTGCTTCTCTCCTTGATTAGTTTCCATCCATTGCTTCTTGTCCTGCCTTCAGGTGCTTTGGAGAATAGGTTGACACAGTGGTGGGATTCAAATTTGTGAACAACTGGTTCTCTGTGTGGATACTGCTTCCGGAAGTCCATTCTGGGCCTGGGCAACAAAAAATTAGCTACTGCCAAACTGGGGCGAACTGGCTGAATGCCACCACTGGGTTGATCCCTTCTTCCTTGTGGAAATCTCTCAAATATTGGAACACTGCTATCATGTCACCCTTAGTACTTCTTTTCATTAAACTAGATGTACCCAATTCCTGCAATCATTCTTTATATGTTTTGACCTCCATTCCCCTAATCATTTTGGTTGCTCTTCTCTGCACTCTTTCTAAAGTCTCAGCATCTTTTTTGTATCGTGGTGACCAAAGCTGGATGCAATATTTCAAGTGCGGTCTTATCAAGGCATTATAAAGTGGTATTAACACTTCACATGATCTTGATTCTATCCCTCTGTTGATGCTATTCACAACAATAGCATGCATTTAAAAAAAAAAAAACATAGCCAATGGCAAAATTGACAAGAATCAGCAAAATAAATTTGAGAGTAGGCTCTGTCAATCCCCGCAAGATATTCAGCACTTTGTAGCAATGTCTGTGGGACTAAATAGATTTAGTGGACTGCATACCTTTCCCTACTCTGCTTCAAAACACATTTAACACTTCTGTTCTTCTTCAGTTCCATAAATGATTTCATTTTTCCACCCAGCTTCAGATCTTCCAGCTTCAGATTCCAGCAGGGACAAAGTGAGAAGAAGCGAAGACTATCCACTTCTCGGCTGAAAACCAGACTGCCCCGTTCCTTCCTCACGGTCAGCTTTTCAGACAAAACATGTGGCCAAACTGATTTGAAGATATGCAGAAGGCTTGCTTCTAGAACGATAATCCTCAAAAATGTAAAGTCTTCTCTAGACAATTGGAGGGAATGCTGTAATTTGAGAAGAACCATTGTAGGGGTTTTTTTTCGTTTCTGAAGGCTCAGGATAATGGAGAAGTCTCTGCAGCCAGGAGAAGAAGGAGGCTCTACAATGGGACACATTAATAATAATAATAATAATAATAATAATAATAATAATAATAATAATAATAATAATAATAATAATAATAATAATAATGTAGCGGGGACTGCCTGAGAGTGCTTGCAGGAGCTTGACTGGGAAGGAAAAGATTGGGACAGCTGCAGTTGGCTTTGGGTGTGGCTGGCGTGAGCGGAAGGAGGAAGGATAGAAAAGGAAAGGAAAGGAGAAGGCCGGGGGGTTGGAGTTGAGAAGAGAAGGTCTGGAAGCTTATTTTATTTTTCTATCAAGGGTATTTTAAATAGAGGCTAGGTAGAGTGAAGTTTTATTGCTTCCTCCGTGGGAGGATATCTGAAACGGAGGCAAGCGAGAGTGTGGAGAAAGGGAGTTGGCNCGTCGGACTCTGAACGATTGCTCAGGGGCTTGTTACTCCTGCTGCTAAAGCAGCCCTGAGCTGTTATATACATCTTCGGGGCATCAACCATTGTGACCGGTTAAGTTCGTGCCTGAAAGTCCTGCTTCAACAAGAAGAGCCTGCCACCCATCAATGCTGCATGAGTTCCGGTTGTAAGACATCTCACCGATCTCTAAAGGACATTACCGCAAGGCTGGACAAAGGGGGGTTGTGGCTGGGAGGGCCTGGGCATTGGCGGCCTCTAAAGAGGTAGCGCTACAATAATAATAATAATAATAATGTTGGAAGGGACCTTGGAGGTCATCGAGTCCAACCCCCTGCTCAGGCAGGCAGGAAACCCTACACCATTTCGGACAGATGGCTGTCCAGTCCCTTCTTAAAAACTTCCAGTGTTGGAGCATTCACCGCTTCTGAGAAAGAGCGCCACTGAAAGATCCAGCAGGTGAGAGCCGAGGTAGCAGACATCTCTGAACGATATGGGCCAAACACCTGCTTTCCTTTAACCATCTTAAAATGAGACTTGGACTTAAAAGAAAACCCCTGTTCTATTTTAGGACAAGGCCCAAAAGATGAGGTTTTCTTTGCTTCAGTCAACCTGGCTTCATGGGCACAACCAGGTTGTTTTGTCAGCAAGAATCCTTGCATCCTTACTGGTTTGGCCTGTTGATGTTTCCCCCTCCAACATACCAGATAGCCCTTTTTTTGTTCCTGGTTACCTCCCCTACATTTACTTAGTAAGCAACCTGAACTGAAAAAGCTTCTTGGATGAGAAGCGAAATGTCCTCAAGGAAAAACAAAGACCAGTGGCTTTTTTGAGAAAGCACCTTTGGGACAACCATGACCTGGATGACTGAGAATCTCCATAGACATTAAGCAACCTGAACTGTTTGGCTTTCCAAGATCAACCAAGTTGGGCTAAGGCATCACAAAGAAGGAGCAGCCCTGTTCAAACAACAGTTGGGATCAGATTCTACAGGTTATCCTCTATTGCTTGTGTCATCTCAGCAACTTGTTACTTGAAGCTTCTTAAAAGCAAACATCCAGGGAATAATTTGTTGCGGAAGGTTGACGAAGAAGCAAGATGTTTATTGATTGTGTCTGCACGGCCTCATCCTCTCCTACGCTGAGGTTTGTGACGGGAACCTCTTCTCTGTCTTTCCTTCTGATCCTCGCAAGTGGCAACCAAGGGGCTAGACCTCTGTCTGGACTCTGGATGAAAATCCCACCAAATATCAGGAAGCTGTCCTGGAGTTGCAGCCCTACTTTCAGGAAAGAACAGATCTTCTAACAGGTGGCCATTTGAAACAACCTGTGGGAAGTCAGCTCCCCAGAGAAGGAAATATTAAAAGGGCAGAAAAATATATTTCTTCAAAAGTATTTTAAAAAGCAGAAACCAACTTTGCCCCCAAGCCAACTATCCCAAACAGGAGCCAGCCCTATACAAATGCAAATGTAAAACCATCAGAAAGTTTGTCAAGACAAAGAGACTTAAAACCTGCACACCCCACCCAAACTCTAGGACTCATTAGCCCCATCACCAGGGATGCAGGATATGATAATAGGATTAAACCACAGATATCAAGGCCTAGAAAAGCACTCAGAAATATCCTCAAAGTTCATGCCACAGGAACAGGAAACTATTCCAAACCAAAGGCTAGAGGGGGTATAAAAACCTTCTACCCATGTGCTCAGCCCTTTCTCTCTCCTCTGCTCTTTCCTGAAGAACCATCTTTCTGCTTCTTCAATAAACTGTAACCTTCTTCCAGGATGAAGACTTACTTCTGACAAACCTTTAATGAAGGAGAACCTCCAGGACAAGACAAGCTCACCTATTTCCTTTCTGCACTTTTCTTCTCTTACTTGCCTGGGGGGGCTGGAAAAGCCTTTTAGCTCAAAGCTTGTTTGTTTCCAGAATTAATTATACATTTCTGCAAATGTGCTTTCTGAGGTTTTCCAATGCCCCACTCCACCTCATTTGACCTCTGCCACTTGTGCACATCTGGGCCTGAAGCTGTGGTTTATACCATTAAGTGGTTTTGGAATTTTCTTGGTATTTTTCTCCTGAACGTGGGAAAAACATTTTGTAGAGTTCTTTTTTCAGTTACATGGACTGCATGTTAGCTTCCTTCCATGTTCCTCTCCCCACAATAGCCCAAAGGTTAATAAATTCCTCCTTGTATAATCTTGGGGGTTTAATCCAACTCTTCTAGAAATATAATTGGACTTACCAGAAACGGGATTATTATTTTTTTGTTGTAAAGTATCCCCTGCAGAACCGTTTGATTATAACTTTTCCATCTTGTAGCTGCATGTTCAAAGTAGGACACTGTTTAATTTGTTTATAGGCAAGCTTTAATGTTTTGTATCACAATAGTACATGCAGTGATTTTCCAGGGGTATACAAACAGCTCCCAGTGCAAAGGGCACCAATAGGAAACACACAGAAGAGCCAGAAGTCCATTAAAAATGAGTCTCCTCTCCTAGGGCGAAATCAGTGGCCAATGAAGATGTTCTGCTTCCATGAAAGGAATTTCATCATAAGAATGTGTGGATTGGAGGCAAGATTGAGCCCAAATTAAGTGTTTTGGAGAAGATATACCTTTTGAAAGCCTCAAATTGATTGAATTGATAAGGCGTGAAGCTGGTATAAGCACATTGCTCCCTGAAGTAGAGCAATAAATTGCATCTCTCACCTGCACCCCCAAAGTCAATGTCCATGGCCCTCTAGACTTCTCCAGGCCCCCCCCAAAAAAATAAGAAGACTAAGAACTGCTCTCTCTCTCTCTCTCTCTCTCTCTCTCTCTCTCTCTGCTGGGCAAAGAACACTCCATCACAATCAAGCCATCATCCTTCATCTCCTGCTCACACTTGACATTTGTCTTGTCTTTTTGGGAGGGACACCATTGAAAAGTCATGAAGATGTGGTATGCACAGAATGGTCTTGGGATTACATGGAAGTGGTGGCAACCTTTCTGCAGCTCAGAGCCATTTTCTCCCAGTCTCCGAGGAATAAGGGTGCCCAGTGGGGTTTTAGGAGACCTGAGATTCCTGATGGGGAAGGACACTGGTCTTCCCTCCCCCCATGTAATCTTGACCATGTGGTCATTTTGCTTCTGAAAGTGGGCAGTAGACTCTTGAGGTTTGGGGGCCTCTGACACAGATGTGGTCCTAGAAGCTAAAGAAAACATTGATTATGATCTCTGTTTCCACTGGGTATGTGTCTAAATCTGCTTCATCGTTTTTCACACTAAATTGCAATTGAAAAAAAGATTCTCATCAGTGTTGTATTTATATACAGGAAATCCTTGCCTATTAATTGAGCAGTTTAGCCATTTCTGTTGTTGTTGTTACATGAGTTTTGCCCCATTTTACAAGCTGTCTTGCCACAATTGTTAAGTGAATCACTGCAATTGTTAAGTTAGTAACACAGATGTTAAGTGAATTTGGATTGCCCATTGACTTTGCTTGTCAGAAGTTTGCAAAAGGAGATCACACGACCCCGGGACACCGCAACCATCATAAATGTGAGCCAGTTTCCAAACATCCAAATTTTGATTGTGTGATCCTGGGGATGCTGCAATGGTTTTAAGTATGAAAAACAGTCATAAGTCTCTTTTTCAGTGCCCTTGTAACTTCAAACGGTCACTAAATGAATGAAGGTAAGTCAAGGACTACCTGTACATATTTTGAATGCATTTCTCCCCCCCCCCCATGTGCTTGACTCTTTTCTTTTTTCTCCTCTCAAAAGCAGGTTTAACATCGTATTATAAATATTATCCCAAAACACAGTTTCCCAACTTGTCCGGCTTTGTAGTCCAGCAAGGTGGGAAGGAGAGAGGATGGGCAAACATGCGTAGTTCCATTTTTGTGAGCACCAGTTGCTCGCGGAAATAGAACATATGCGCGTGTGTGCTCGCCTGCTGCTTGCACAAGTGGGGATGCACATGTACACACTTGCACGCCACTTCCGAGCCCAGTTCTAAACGGCTCAAGGCTCAGTAATGGGCCGTGGGCCGAGGGGGTTGGGGACCCCTGTCCTAAAAGATGAGTTATGAGTAGGTATTGGTGTTTTTGAGATGCAAACAATGATCACCAGACACAGAAAATATTGTAAAACATTACGGAGTAACTGCAGTTTAGCCTAGGGTTCTGCTTGACTTGTGTAGATCAAATAAGTTTGTTCTCTTTGATTAGTATTAATTGCATAAATAAGGATGCAAGGATTATAGTTGCAATTAGACTCAGGCTGGGAGACCAATGTATAGCATATTTAATTCCTAATAAAAGTATGTGAAGTGGACATACTTTGACATGCCAAAAACGTTCTTTCATTTCTATCATCTCCACTGGAAAAAAATAAATATCAAACAGCAGAGCTGAAGAAATTTTAAGGGATTGAAAGTGGGCAAAACTGAGCTAACTCAATACGAGGACTAGGTTCAGCCTAAGACTGGGAAAAACAAATGTTGTGAAATATTCTTAGGGATGCAGTCAAAAATATTGAGAATGTGGCCGCAACAGTGCAAATGAAACACCCTCATTTTTGTGTGTGTTGAGCTTTCCATCTTGAATTATTTCACCATCTCCTTTGGACAGTCCTGCTGATCTGTATCCCTCAGGCCAGGGGTCCCCAAGCTTGGCAACTTTAAGACTTGTGGACTTCAACTCCCAGAATTCCTCAGCCAGCCATGCTAGATGAAGTTCACAGGGCTTTAAGTTGCTCCTGCTCCAGGTTAACCATCCAGGTTAACTGCTGCTGCTGCTCCAGGTTAACCCTCTTGCAGGGTTTCTATGAAAGAAGATGTTGAGACTCTGGAAAGAGTGCAGAAAAGAGCTACAGAGATGATTAGAGGGCTGGAGGCTAAACCATATGAAGAACAGTTGCTGGAATGGGTATGTCTAGTCTAGTGAAAAGAAGGACTAGGGGAGACATGATAGCAGCAATCCAGGGGCTGCCACAAAGAAGAGGGATTCAACCTACTTTCCAAAGCACCAGAAGGCAAGGCAAGAAACAATGGATGAAAACTAATCAAGGAGAGAAACAACCTAAACATTTCCTAACAGTGAGAACAATTAACCAGTATAACAGGTTGCCTGCAGAGGTTGTGGGTGCTCCATCACTGGAGATTTTTAAGAAGAGACTGGACAGCCACTTGTCCAGAACGGTATAGGGTCTCCTGCTTAAGCATGGGGCTGGACTAGGAGATTTCCAAAGTCCTTTCCAACTCTGTTATTCTGGTAAGATCTGGTAAGGAGGACTATGAGCTTCTTGGAGAAAGAGTGGGAAAGAAATATGTCCGAGAAACCCATGTCCAAGAGGCATCTTCAGCTATCTTCACAATTCAAATGGACCAGAAAGAATCCATGGACTTAGAGTTAATCTACAGCTAAACTGGAACTTTGGGTGTTTGGAACCAAACATTAAATAGCTACAATATGTGTGTGCAAAACCAAGAGAAGGGAAGGGGGAAGGACAATTCATGTATCTATGTACATCTGTATTTTTCTTTTCCTTTACAGCTATGAATGTAGTATTTGGCTGCAATTTACATCTTGGCAAAAGAACCCATTTTTGTTGGTTACTCTTTTTGCTTTGAACTTCTTTCCCATGGCAGTTGATATTGCTGAAGAAAACAGATGTCTTAGTATAATACCTGGAGGGGATTCTTTAAGAGAGTTGAATGTTATTTGCTTAAAGAATCCTCTAAAGATATCTGGTAGTTTGTTTTGACATAGTTTACCAAAAAAAAAAGTTATTTATGAAGATTTAAATAAACCAACTTTTCTACTCAAGATCATCCAGGAGAGATGTGTGAAATCTGTTGAGACCTGCTCAATGTTCACAACCACCACGAAGATTTTTTTTTCCCATTTGTGGGTGTTTGTATGTCTCCAAACAAAGTTAAGGTCAAAGGGAGTAACCCTGCATGAGCAGCTTGATGAGACTCATAATCTGTTGTAGGATTTGCCTGTATTGTACCAAGAAAGGACCTCAACTGATGTTTTCTGAGTCTCCTAGCCAGTGTATTTTCCCCATTCATGAATTTTCTGTGCATAGAACAGGGGTGTCAAACTGCCGGCCCGCAGGCCGGTTTCATCATACCGGAGCCGTGCCCACCCCATTGCCGGCAATGGCGAAAAAGCTCTGATACATTGCGCGATGTCACATGACGTCGCGAGTTTGACATGTCTGGCATAGAAGCTCTAGACCAGGGGGTCCACAACCCATGGACTGTGACCCGATACTGGGCTGTGGCCCATTCGGAACCGGGCCTCACAAGCCGTGGGTAAACACAAAAGCATGCACAGCTCTACTTGCGTGAGCGGAACCATTCCCTCTCCCACCCCACCCCTCCACTGCTACTGCCACCACCGGAAAGATTGGCGACCACTGTTCTAGATCAAAGGTCCCCAACCTTTTGGGCACCAGGGACCGGTTCCGTGGAGAGAGGTTTTTCTGCGGACCAGAGGGTGCATGGTTTTGTGTGCTGCCTGCATCTCACGGATGGGGCTTTGCTTGTTTATGTGGACTGGTTGCTGGCATGCCGCAGCCCAGTACTGGTCCACGGACTGGGGGTTGGGGACCCCTGCTCTAGATGATACAAAAACACAGGACAGTGATAGAGTTAAATAGGTCTTCGTTACTTCCCACCCCACCTGCTTAGCTAAATGCAGTTGATTTTTTATTTTTTTTAAAGGATTCTTCTTCTTACACTGATAATTCTTAGATGGTGAAGTCAGTACCCAGAGCTATAGCAAATGTCATTTAATGACTACCTGGTATTTTTTGCTAAAATATAGGAAGACTTGGAAACCACAGTAGATCACCAGATAAGGCTTGTCTTTCCTCAGTTAATTTGATTGCTAACTTGATTATGCATTGGCCTGCAACCAAGTTTCCTCAATTATAATAGATTCCTCTTTTCAGTTAAATTCCAAATTATTGCAGAATGAAGTAATAACGTGGAGGGATTTGTGAGTTTCAGTCACCTCAGCTGAAACAGCAAACCAAATATGCACGTGTGCTAACTCTATTTATGAAACCTCTTTAAAAGCTACAGAAAAATGCATTAAAATAAATCTGGAATGTGGAAAGATAAAGGAAACCAAGTGTTCTCTCCTTGATTACACAAGAAGATGCGTGCCATAGTTTTCACATTCTTTTTTACTGATATAGTTGCTTCTGTTGCAATGTAACCTTAAAGATTGGCAATGTAGTTTTGGCTGGAAAAATTCTTTATATCGGTACTGGGTATTCATCATTTTGCTAGATCCTTCAGAGAAGGACAACCAAGTGCATCATTCAGAACTAACCTATTGTTAGGGGGAAATAAACCAGGATCATAGTGTTGGAGGACAAGATTATATCACAGTCACAATCTATTATATCCTCTGAAATAGTCTGAATCCTCTGGGTGCAGAAGAGGATTCTATTCAGCCATTTAGACGTCAAATAATATACCTTAATTAATACTAATCCTTTTCTATTCAGAAAATGAAGAGTCACCATCTTCTTCTCAAGTAGTGAAAGGTTCTTGAGAAGATGCTGCAAGCCTTCAAGCAGAGAATCTTGACATATATATTTGAAGGCAAGTTGTTTCACTGATTAATTTTTCTCACTGTTAGGAAATTTCTCCTTAGTTCTTCTAGGCTGCTTCTCTCCTTGGTTAGCTTCCATCCATCACTTCTTATCCTGCCTTCAGGTGCTTTGGAGAGTAGGTTGACTCCCTTCATCTTTGTAGGAGCCCCTCAAATATTGGAATACTTCTATCCTGTTTCCCCTAGTCTTGACAATCTTCTAGAAATTCTTCATGTCTCCCCTAATCTTGACAATCTTCCAGAAAAGCTAAACTCCAAATTTCTTGCTCTGGACAGAAGGGTCAGACTAGATAACCTGCAAGATCCCAAGCAACTTTACAATTCTGCCAGTAGATGTGTGTGGGAGGAGTACTTGAGCACACAGTGCATTACCATCACTTGAACCACCCTTGTAGCTGTCAGCTGGAATAGGAAATGTTCTCGAATGCATTTGAACGGCAGCTATTCTTTAATAGGTGCATTAGGCATTCTAAAGCTTTAATAGCATAATGATTGCCGTTCGTTTTTTTAGCACAAGTGCTTAAGGAGCCATCAATGACAGGCTATTTTGGAGAATAGGAAAGCAACCTTTGGCAGGGAGAGAAAAAGAGATTTTCACCACCATGGGCAATTTAGAAGAAAGATGCTCCAGTCGTGATTTTTCACCTGAGTATCACAGCGCTGGGGAACATAGAGAAAAAGAGGGGCTTTTAAATATTTATTCAATTAAATATATAATTCTGTAGCATTGGGCTGGTTCTGGAGTTGCATGGTGATGATATAAAGATGATCAGGTTACATGATCAACCATAATTTCAGCCTTTCAGGCAAGTAAGGCTTTTGTTCGGCTCAAATAAAGTGTAAATGAAAGGATGAGCAGGCATTTCTATTTTCCAAACAAATGATGGTTTATTATTATGACTTTCTAATTAATGGATAATAATGGGGGGCAGTGCTTTTTCCATGTGTTAATAATGTCCTCATAGTTTTCTTTTCTTTTTCTGAATTCACAGTCTGGAGCTGCTTCTTTCCTTCCACTTCTTGAAAATTCGTTCCTCAGGTTTGTAAAACTCCTCTGGAAAAATTAGGGGGGAAGGTGGAAGGAAGGAAGGAAGGAAGGAAGGAAGGAAGGAAGGAAGGAAGGAGGGAGGGAGGGAGGCAGGCAGGCAGGCAGGCAGGCAGGGAGAAAAGGAAGGAGGGAGGGAAGGAAGGAAGGAATGTAGCACACTAAAATATATTTTAACATGAAACTAAAGAACTCTTTACTGATGTGTCTTTAAATCATCCTAGATATTATTATTTTTTAAAAAAATGTTAACAGCTTCTTTTTTAGATCATTGTATGTTCCTACCTACCAAAGAGAACATTGCCAAGGGCAACCAACCCACTGCCAACAGGAAGGATAGGCAAATATCCTGTTTTTGAACAGCAGAAGAGTTTAAACAGTTGTCAACTGCTGTCCTATATGTGAAGATATCCTGATTGACACCCCAATCCATACTAAGAAGAAAGGCAACTGGATGTTTCCCATCAGCATTAACCTCTGGAGAGCAAGGGGAAAAGTAAGCAGCCCACCTGATCACAATCCTCTAGTCCTGCAGGGAGGGCAAAATGAATTCCCATTTCAGTCAGAATAGAGCTTGAAGGGACCTTGGAGGTCTTCTAGTCCAACCTCCTGCTCAAGCAGGAGACCCTAGACCATTTCAGACAAGAGGCTGTCCAGTCTCTTCTTAAAAACCTCCAGTGATGAAGCACCCACAACTTCTGAAGGCAAGCTGTTCCACTGGTTAATTGTTCTCACTGTTAGGAAATTTCTCCTTAATTCCAGGTTGCTTCACTCCTTGATCAGTTTCCATCCATTGTTTCTTGTCTTGCCTTCTGGTGCTTTGGAAAATTAGCTGATCATCTCTTCTTGTGGCAGCCCCTCAAATACTGGAATATTGCTATCATGTCCCCCCTAGTCCTTCTTTTCTCTAGAGTGGCCATACTGAATTGTTACAACTGTTCTTTATATGTTTTTGTCTCCAGGCCTTTAATCATCTTAGTTGCTCTTCTCTGCCTTTTTTTTTCCAGAGTCTCAACATCTTTTTTGTAATGTGGTGACCAAAACTGGATGCAGTATTTTAGAGATGATCTTACTAAGGATTTATAAAGTGATACTAACACTTCACGTGATTTTGATTCTATGTCTCTGTTTATACAACCAAGGATTGCTGCCACCACACATTACTGGCTCATGCTTAAGTGATCATCCACTAGGACTCCAAGGTGCCTCTCACAGTTACTCTTTTAGTTTTTCATTTGCATCTGTGCATCTAAAAGAAGGTCATCAAAATGTTGCTGAAGCAATTGGTGATGCCCTTTAGAGTGGTGTACAAATGGTCAGCCTATTATCCAGGTGACAAGGGGTGTCTAAAGAAACATAGCCACCTATCATCTCCAGAAAGTTCTTCATTTTGCCTCTTTCTACTTAGTCTAATTTGGGAATAGAGGGGTGAAAATCTGTTTTCCCAACACTTTCTGTCTACCAGACAAATTGCTTTACAAGGAGAAGTAAATCTGCTTCTGAGGTTCTTTTTTAGCTACAGTATTGCCTTCACTTTTCTTTGAAGAAAATTAGGCTGCATTTGAATTAATAGCTAAGCTGTTAGCTTTGCACATAACATATTAACACCGCTGGGTAGACCACTTAATCCCATTAACAAAGAGGGAGGGAGAGTTACTCTTCCCCAGATGGTGTTCTTTTGGCAGTGTAATTAAGTCCATCAAACAGCTTCCCAAAGAGAAGAACGCACCATAAAACTGAAGAAATTCTGTTCAACGCTCCCAAAACCTTGCAAGAAGATTTTGGATTTTGTAAGCCTCCTGTCAGTTTCTAGAAAGTGGTCCAAGACCCATCTGTATGTCCTGCCCAAAGAGTCAGGGATAGCATTTAAGGGGATCATGTAACATTTAAACATCAAGTCCTGACAAATGGAATCTTGCCTAAATGATAAAAAAAAGGCCCTAATAAGGAGTGGAATTAATTAGATGCACTCTTGCATCATATATTTTTTTTAAATAAGGATGCAAAACTCAGAAATATCTCTTGCGATCACAAATGTTCAGGGTGCATATTTGTCCAAGCAGGTGGTTGCATGTTCCTTTAGGGTGAAAAGATAACTTATTCAAAAGAGGCCATCAGACAGAAATGAATCAGCTGGAAAGGGATACTTTCCTTGACCATTCCAGCATTGGTTTCTTGTACAGGCCTTTGACTCAAACGTTTGTCATGTGGAACTGAATGGAGATGAATCTTTCTGCTCAGAAATGGGACTTGGGCATAAAGTCAGAGGTTATGTATGCGAAGAAATCCTGCTTAATGTTCCAAATCCAACTTGTCACCCTGTGGATGTCTTGGATTTCAAAACTCATGATAGACACTGAGGATGATGGACACTGAATACCAGTGCATCTGGAAGCTATCAAGTTGAGGCTTTGTATCTGCTGCTATTGGTTTCCTCTGATGCTGTGTATTGTCTTGTCACCTCTGCTACCAAGGAGAGTACTATATAGATGGTAGCAAACTTTTATACTCGTTTGATTTTCTCACTGATTTGATTATTCCCAACTTGAGTCCTTAGCAAACTTTCTGAAATTAGGTTTTTCAATATCGAGAGAGGAGAAAATTCAGGCCACTTTTTAAAACGTTCAGCCTACATTTGTTTTTAAAGTTCTACTGGATGGGATTGTATGGCTAGCTTTGCAAAACAGCTGAGTTCAAACACTAAACAAAATGTGCCATTTCTAATTTTAATTCTGACCTAGCCATTTGATCCAAGCTCCTTTAACATAATGATTTTGTAACACTCTACAATCTGGGCAAATCAACCCACCGACAGCAAGCCAATTAGAATTATTAGAAATGTTAGAACTCATCTTATTATGTGGTTTCAGAGCAGGTCTTGCTTCAAATTTTGAAATGAACATTGACCAATTCAACAAATTTCATCAAATATCATTTTGGAACATTTTCCTGTCAGCCCCCTGGCCATCCTGTGGCCTTAAACGAAGGTTACCAAATATGCACAGAGATAACTCCTCACCTGATACAATCTGCTGTACATTCTTGATCTCCAAAACTGCCCGGGGATGGGTGACATGAGGGCAGCATGACTTTGTCAGCAGTTTGGCTAACCTGAAAGGAGAACTCCAAGGAATTCACTTCACCTAGAATGTTGCCCTCGGGGTCATCAAAAGAAGGACACAAGGAAGTGCTTAAATGCTCTTGTCTCTCCTATGGCATGTTAAGTGATTGATGCTGACGTGCAGCAGGTCAGACCAATGTCTTGCCAGGCTGCAGACACTCTTCCTCCAGCCAGGTTCTTGACAGAAGAAAAAACCCAGATCCCCAAAGAAGGGTCTTGGCTTGGTACCTGATCTGTACTCAGAGGTTTGTAGGTTCAATTCCCAAACTTCCATTTAAAGGAATCAGTGGAGGTGGTATGAAAAGGAAGGAAGGAAGGAAGGAAGGAAGGAAAGGAGGAAGGAAGGAAGGAAGGAAGGAAGGAAGGAAGGAAGGAAGGAAGGAAGGAAGGAAGGAAGGAAGGAAGGAAAATATAAGAGGGCCAATTGATCAAAAATTTGATCTGGTCTAAGGCAAGCTACTGCGTTGTGATAGTAACCTGGTGGGCATGATAGAACTGGTTATGTCCTTATGTTCCTAAGGTGACTTGGTAGATGATTCTCAAACTGATATGCCCAAATTTCTAGAGTAAGACCATCCCTGTGTTCTATTCTAGATACCTCATTAACTGTAATTGGATTGGAACAGTGGTGGGATTCAAATATGTGAACAACCAGTTCTCTGTGTGGATGCCGCTTCCGGAAGTCCATTCTGGGCCTGGGCAACAAAAAATTAGCTACCGGTTCTGCCGAAGTGGTATGAACCGGCTGAATCCCACCACTGGTTTGGAAGCAAGATGAAAAATTTGTGCTGCAGAGAAAGTCATTATAAATCCCATTTCAAGTTCCAGCTGGTGTAATGCCTGAGTGATTCCTCTCTAGAGTTGGACACAAAGCATGGTTGCCCTGACTAGGACTTGCATGGGGGACCTCCATGGTGTTCCAGGCTGTTGGCTAATTTGGAAAACTGGAAAATTGTCCTGGAAGAAGGCAATGGCACACCACCTCCCACTGCGGCCAAGCAGTCAGCATGATTGTGTTCATAAAACTATCAGGAGCCAAACTCTACTCAAGATTGCCTTTATTTTAAATTTCTTTGATGCTGCACAAAGAAAGTCTGCACAAGTCTGAGCTTGTAAGATCACTCACCTAGATTGCTACTTTAAGAATTCCATTGGTTAGCATTAGCTAAATAAACATTTGTTATGCAAAATGTTATCAAGAATCACTGTATTTATGCAATTGATTGCTCACTAATGCGGTCCCTCGGAAATTCACCTACACCCTGCCACTAATCAGCACCATGGCTAGATGAGGGTTGGGTAACTTTATGACCCATCTCCCCCCAACCCCAGAGGCCAAAAAAGAGTGGACAATTCTGACCCCATCAACTTGTCTAGCATGTCTCCTCCCACCCAACATCCCTCCCCAGGAGGTTAAACAAGGACATCATGGCAGATGTCCAACAGGTCTCCAGGGATCTCAGACATGCAAATGGTCTCATGCATAGAACTGCCAATCTCAGGACTATGTGTATAGACACCTTTGCAGGACTCTCCTGTAAGGAGCACCATGGCTGTACAGAAGAATTTGAAAGAAGGATCCTGCTCTAAATCCTGCTGTCCAGTCTAGACCAGGGTTGCGTGCTTTCTGTGGAAGATCAAAAGCTGCCTAGGAAACTAGAGATAATCCACAATTCAATCCTGAAACAAATCCATATGAAGCTGCATATCTGCTGTTTTCAGTCTGGTTCCATCCAGTTGGACCACGTGAGCTAAGAAAGATAGGAGTCCAACTGAAGAGTGCAACTCTATTCAGTAACTATTCACTCAGTGGGAGGAATGGATCCCTCTACTCCTCCAACTGGCCATTGTTCAGCATTTGAGGAAGTTCACACCCTGAGTTTCCCTGTTATAAAAGCCCCAGGCCATATCTGGAGATACTTCATGCTTCCCAAACCCCAACGAACACAGGCTAGCAGAAAGGGTAAGGCATGTGTTGTGCTCATTCTTACCAATGAATGGAATTTGTTATTTTTCCAGTCAGAGTTTGAGGTTACTACAGAAAAGCCCAAACTAGTCTGAATCAGCAACTCCGCTTCCAAATTAGGCTGCTGTCCTTGAGGCTCTGACCGTGGGAGTTAGTTTGACTGACCCCAGAGGGACTCGGTCTCAAGTCCAGTTGCCTAGGATTGTCCTGCAGTGTCCTTCTTCCCTTTCTGAAGCTCTCTCGTGGTACATTGCAACAGCTGCCACGTGACCCACAGTGTGTCATTTCCCTCTTTTTCATCTGGGAACATCTTGTGTCAACACCTGTACAGACAAGATTAGTTAGACAGGAATTTACTCCAGGGAAGGGAGGAGGCCTTTTTTGCAGAGATCCTCCCTTTGTCAAGAAGGGTCACATGACCTCACAAGTCCGATCCCACAAGCCTTGCAGGAGGGAAGAGTGAGATTCCAGCACGTAAAGAACATTAATTGTCCTACGCCATAGAAAAGGGAAAAAGCAAACAAACCCACAAGCACTGCTGGGCGCAGTTGCAGAGCTTAAAGTATTGTGTGGGAGGAAGAACCTTCTAGAATGGATGAGATGAGAAGGAGAGATACCTGAGGAAGTGGGAAACTGGGGAGAAAAATAGGATTCCTTTCCCAGCAAGATAATTAATCATTTCTACATAAGATCTTGAATTACCTGTATAAAACAAACATATCATCCAGTCCATACTTGCTCTTTCTATTAAGGTAACTGACTTAAATTTGTGGGGCAGATTCCTTCAAAGTGGCATTCCACAGAGGCACCAGAACTGGAATTCCAAAAAGACCCAGCATTATGAAGATGATGAAGATGATTATGATTTTTCACCCATCAAATTATCAAACGATCTCCCATTTCTCATTTCAAACCATCCTTTACTTTGAGGGATATTTCAGATACTTTTGCTGATTTTAAGTTTGCATGTGAAAAGACAGATGCCTTCAGGAGGACCTATAAGGGGCTAAAAAGTCAAGATGGTAGCTGGATCTACCTGATCAAAGACCTGTCTCTTTTTGTGTGTATCATGTGCACCACACATGAGAAAAGGGGCAGGACGTCAACTGTGTATTGGGATTCACTCCTTGACTTTTTGACTGACACCAATAGACTCCTGCATCTGTCTTGTGCAAGAAGTCAGGAACTAGAATGGAGTTCAAAAGTACTATCAGTTTATTTCTGTCTATGGAGATTCTCAGTCATCCAGGTCATGGTTGTCCCAAGGTACTTTCTTCTGGAGGCAACTGGACTTTCTTGTTTTTCTTTGAAGACGTTTCGCTTCTCATCCAAGAAGCTTCTTCAGCTCTGTCTAGATGGTGGGGAACGGAAGGATTTATATTCCTTTCAGACAGATGGTCATTTGCATTCTTTTAGAAAGTTGTTGAGGCCATTTGGAAGTTTACCTGTGTCCTCAAGTTCATCTGAGTAGTGCAAATGCGTGGAGCCTTCTTGGAATATAAATCCTTCCATTCCCCACCATCCAGTCAGTGCTGAAGAAGCTTCTTGGATGAGAAGCAAAACATCTTCAAAGAAAAATAAAGTCCACTTGCCTCCTGAAAAAGCACCCTGGAATATTGGTTTATTTCATTCTACCCAAACACAGGAACTGGAGCTACTAATGGTCAAAGCAAATTGGTGCCAGATAAGAGTCAATGGACTTCAAGGGAAGCTGGATTTAAATCTCTTATGGGTGCATAGAGACTCCAAACTGATGATCCATTTGACCACGTCCTCGGGCTTAGCTGGGTCATCTCCTACATCATCTGGACCTTCACAGAGACTAGAATGAGAGCATTGGGAAGAGCAGCTGCCAAAAAAGCTAATACAATCCTGGGTTGTATAAACAGAGGCATAGAATCAAGATCATGCGAAGTATTAGTGCCACTTTATAAAACCCTAGTGTTGTGTCCTGAGCCTGCAAGATGCAGGCTCGGGACGTTGCAAGAGTCCCAGGCAATTGCAGAAGCTGCCCGGGACCAGACTGAGCGGCACCAGCCTTGTGCGCATGTGCAAGGCGGGAAAAGCCCGCCTCATGATTGGTTGAACTTGCCCAGGGATCAGAGGGTATAAATAGAGGCCTGCGTGCATCTGCTCTGGTTGTTCGAGAGTGGAGCAAACAATAAAGACTTGTTGGAGATGAATCGTCTCAAGCGCCATTATTCCCAGGACTTAACACCTAGTATGACCACATCTGGAATACTGCAGCCAATTTTGGTCACCATATCACAAAAAAGATGTTGAGACCTTGGAAAAAATTCAAAGAAGAGCAGCTAAGATGATCCAAGGCCTGGAGACTAAAACATATGAAGAATGGCTGCAGGACCTGGGTTTGGCTAGTCTAAAGAAAAGAAGAAATAGGCGAGACATGATAGTAGTAATCCAGTATTTGAGGGGCTGCCACAAAGAAGAGGGGGTCAAATTATTCTCCAAAGCACCAGAGGGCAGGACAAGAAACAATGGTTGGAAACTGATCAAAGAGAGAAGCAACCTGGAATCAAGGAGAAACTTCTTAACAGTGAAGACAATCAACCAGTGGAACAGCTTGCCTTCAGAAATCGTGGGTGCTCCCTCACTGGAGATTTTCAAGAAGAGATTGGACATTCACTTGTCTGAGATAGTATAGGTTCTCCTGCTTGTGTGGCGGGCTGGACTAGAATAGCTCCAAGGTCCTATCCAGCTTCTATTCTATTCTATTCTATTCTATTCTATTCTATTCTATTCTATATGTCTTCATCCAAGATCTTGCCGTGCTACAAGTTGAGGGCAGCTTTGGCCAAAGCCCAGCATCTCTTTAGTTCTAGGCCAGGTTTTCATTTGTTTTGATAAAAGGAATCTGAGCAAATAATTGAATAATTAGTTCATATGACAAGTGGTAGAGGAAACAAAATGATTAGGTGTGATCAAGCAGTCCAGAGGTGGACCATCCAACCTTTTTGCCACACATCCAGTGGACTTCGCACAAGAGAGGTGTTTTTTAAATGTGCATGTACTAGTTCCAAAATAAATTATGAATCTTTCTTCTTCCTAATTATGGAAAGCACAATACCTCTACCACAAATCTGTCAACGTGACTTTCTCTGTGAAAATGCCTCCAGTTCTTTCCTAATCTCTATACTTTAAATTAAAATATCTTGCCTGTTGCAAAAGGAGCCATGTGATGATATATATATACATATATATTTTTCAGCAGACACAGTCTACATTTCTCTCTTCACCATCAGTCACACGATGCTGATCTTCTAAAGTCACAACCAGGAGGAGATACATTGCAGACCTGGTATCTTCTGGTCAGAGGTTCATTGCCCCCAGGCTGTGTTTCCAAAAATCCGAAACTGCTGGGTCTCTTCTCCACAGGTTAGACAAAACCATCTCTGGCACTGCATGTTGTTATTATTGAGTGTCTTCTCCACTCTGTAACACTTCCTGTGTTCCAAAGACTTGACCTATTGTGCAAGCCTGAGAGTTGCTTGATAAAGGAAGCTGATATCGTCCTTCTTCTCTTTTATAACCAGGACAGGTGAGAATGAGGGGGGGAAGGGAAACTGAAAGTGATTTGGGATGAATGGCTGAGGCAAGAAACAGAGGATATGTTGCCTAATCCAGAGCTTGCTTTAAAGTTGTGAGTCCTCCTCACCTTGGAGATTAGTTCTTCTCTCAGTCTTGGCATCCTCAGGATGGATGGACTTAAAACTCCTACAATTAAAAATATGCCCTTCTGTGACATCTTAGCCTCCATCACCTTCTTCTGATTTGTGGTGCCAGCTTGGTGTCATGTTTTCCAAGTTGCTCCAGAGATCACAATGCTCATAAGAAAGAGGCAGGCCTTTGGTTGGTTGCCATCTTGATTATTTTAACACACACACACACCTAAAGAATGATCCAGGTTCTACTTGCTACCTTGTCTATTGCTCAGTGATGGCACGTTATATGTACAGTATATGTATACATCCAGTGGTGGGATTCAAATATGTGAACAACTGGTTCTCTGTGTGGATACCGCTTCCGGAAGTCCATTCTGGGCCTGGACAACAAAAAATTAGCTACTGGTTCTGCTGAAGCAAACCGGCTGAATCCCACCACTGTATACATCTACATATATTTGTGTGCGTGTCTTACAGTTTGTAAGTAGATGTGTTCGCTCAATCAGTTTGGTCTGGAGCTGGACTCCAGCATCATTTGCTTGAGTTAGTCTCAGAAATTTGCTACCTCTGATCACACCATTACAATTTTTTCATCAGCTAGATAATATAATGAATATTGCAATTGGATTTTTTTTAATAAACGTTGGAAGCTGTCTGAAACATATGGAAGCTAGAGCAGTCCAAGCATTTTTTTTCAGTATGTATAATTAGGCAAATCTTTCTTCCCATCTTGTCTGTCTCAGAAAATTATAGTAGAAATATGCTCTTCCGTGATATCTCAGCCTCTATCACTTTTTTCTGATTTATGATCTTTTTTTCCTTTCTTGTCAGTGCAAAATGATGGTTCTCCCTTCTTGGTGCCAGCTCAGTGTCATGTTTTCCTGTAGCTCTAGAAGTCATGATGTTCAGGAATCACTAGACTGTAGGTGAGATTCCAAAATGTTGGAGAAGGAAGGGCTGCAGGAACTGGAAGGATCCCAGGATGTGTCTTCCCGTTCCAAGGGAAAACTCTCTTGAACTCAGTTTTAGCAACTCCCACTTGTCCCTTCATCTAAGCCTAGTGCACATGTTGTTCTTTTTGGTCAGAGAGTCTATCAAAACCTCCGCTTGTTGCAATTGCTTAAGACTCAAAATGGACTCCAGAAAGCTGCAAACATATAGCTATTCTCCCAAGCCTTTGTTGAGGGAGAAGGTGACTTCTTGCTTCATCATCCTTGTCAGCCTTGTCTCATTTTGTCCCAAAGATGCTTTTTCAAGAGGCACCTGGACTTTCTTGTTTTTCTTTGAAGATGTTTCACTTCTCATCCAGAAGCTTCTTCACTTTAGAGAAGCTTCTTAGATGAGAAGCGAAACGTCTTCAAAGAAAAACAAGAAAATCCAGCTGCCTCTTGAAAAAGCACTTCTGGGACAACCATGACCTGGATGACTGAGAATCTCCATAGACTTTACTGATTTTATTACAATGTTGGATTCTTGTAAGCTGTCCAGAGTCATTGGGAATGATGTTGCATTCAAGTTTGATAAATTATTGTTATTGCTACTGTTATTATTCTGGCCCAATTTGACCCCTTCCAGATGGGCTGGAAGATACCTTCCTGAATCCTTAATTGGTATTTGATTGGAAATCATGGAACTCTTCATCCACTGCATTTGCAGAGCAGTAGAATATGAAAACTGGTTTAAGACATGTCTGGGTGATGACAAATTTTAGAAACATCAGAACAACAGAGTTGGAAGGGACCTTGAAGGTATAGGAAACCCTATTCCATTATGGACAAATGGCTGTCCAATCCTGTTGACAACCTGCAGTGATGAAGCACCCACAACTTCTGGAGGCAAGTCGTTCTACTGATTAATTTGTTCTCACTGTGAGGAAATTTCTCCTTAATTCCAGGTTGCTTTTCTCCTTGGTTATTTTCCATCCATTGCTTCTTTTCCTGCCCTCCAGTGCTTTGGAGGAAAGGGCTTAATATTGGAAAGTGAATTTTGATACCGTTATAATACTTGCTTAGGAAGTATCTTGTTTCATCACAACCTGTGAAATGGGGTTGGGCTCATTTCCATTCAACAACTCTGGGACGTCCCAATTTCTCTACAGCGGTTCTGATTTGTAAGCACCTTCACACCTGCTGACTTCAGAATGCTAAATACAGGTAGCGCACCGATGTCAAATTCGCCATGTCATGTGACGTGTTGCAACATATCGTGACTTTTTTTGCATTGCCGGAGCTGGGGTGGGAGCGGCCTCCGTATGATGCAACTGGCCACCGGGCCGGCAGTTTGACACCCCCGAGGTAGAGGAACATCATCTCACCATCAGGATATCCTCCGTCTGGCCAAAAGGAAAGTGCAAAGAGCATCACTCAGTCCCTAATCTCAAATTTAGGACACCTCCTAATGTTACAAAACTTCAACCACGCACAAAAGAAAGCTCCACTCACTTCAACTCTGCACAAAAGGGAAACAAAAGTTATTGACATCACCTCTTCTTCTGTAAGTGTTTTGTGTACAGTTGTTTACATATAACGTTTTGTGCATTGATTTGTGTGCGTTGGCAAACAAGAAAAAAGCTGAGCAGTTGCTACGTGAGAAAGCTTTCCAGGTGCAAAGTCACCTTTTGTTGTGTGTTTAAAAGCCTCTTGCAAACTGTGATGAGAATTTGCGCTGGCAAGTTTGTTGGTTTTAAATAACTGTCACCCTGCTTGCATTTTTATGGGCAATGTTTGAAAGCCAGAGATACAGCTTGGTTTCCAGAGAGCTCCAAGAGACAGTCCAATGAAACTGTTGTGTTCCTGGGTGGGACAGAGCTGATCTTAGAGGTTTTCCTGCATGGTGGGAATGGACATGGAGGGATCTGCAAGGCTAGGTGTTTTGGTGCTTCTGTAATCCTTTTCTCTAGTTTTTGGTCAATAGCGCTGAAGCTAGAAAAAAAACTGTCTCAGTTCTTAAAAATCAATTAGAATTTCTAATTTCTGAAAACCTGAAGAACCTGATTGTTCCTTTAACATCACAACATCCTTGCAGGATATATTGGTTGTGGAAACCTTGAAGATAATAATAATAATAATAGTAGTAGTAGTAGTAATAATAATAATAATAATAATAATAATAATAATAATAATAATAATAATAATAATAATAATATCATCCTTGTAATCTGTGTTATGTAAACCTTCACTCCTGGAAGCATTATTAGTAATAGATTTTGGCCAAAAATGATCTACTTGGGGACTCAATTCCAGGTACTCGCTTAGTTAATAATAATAATAATAAAGTTGGAAGGGACCTTGGAGGTCATTGAGTCCAACCCCCTGCTCAGGCAGGAACCCTACACCATTTCAGACAAATGGCTGTCCAGTCTCTTCTTAAAAACTTCCAGTATTGGAGCATTCACCGCTTCTGGAGGCAGGTTGTTCCATTGGTTAATTGTTCTGTCAGGAAGTTTCTCCTTAGTTCTAAGTTGCTTCTCTCCTTGATCAGTTTCCACCCTTTGCTTCTTGTCCTGCCTTCAGGCGCCTTGGAGAATAGCTTGACTCCCTCTTCTTTGTGGCAGCCCCTGAGATATTGGAACACTGCTATCATGTCCTCCCTCGTCCTTCTCTTCATTAAACTAGACATACCCAATTCCAGCAACCGTTCCTTATATGTTTTAGCCTCCAGGAAAGTTCTCTTGTACAGAAATCTGTCATTCACATGGCTTAAAATGCCCAGAGGATGGACCTGGACTGAATACAACATACCATATATAACTAAAGGAGAAGAACATCAGCAGTGAAGAATGTATAAACAAATCTCCTACAATGAGTACCCCCCTCCCCCAATCCCCATTGTAATTCCTGAATGATAATTACCTGGGAATTTGCAGGAATTTCTCAAGTACAGTGGCTTTGTTTTGTGGTTGGTTTAATTAAACTTCAGAACTGGAAAATATTTTAGATGCAATCATTCATTTAACATTAATATCCTTTCCACCTTTGAGGTTCTCCATGCTCTTTGTCCAGGCCTAAGCTGACCTGGCATCAAGAAAAACAAAAACATCAAGAAAATCCAGAAGGACTCCGTTATGGACCCTGGAAGACTGAATTAAACTGGTATCATTTACCAAGACATTCATCTGAAATTCAAGTACAGCGTTCACCATCTCCGCTGGCCTTGGGCACTGATGTCATGATTAGTTTAGCAAGAAGCTACCTGTTGGCTTCAGGTTCTCTGAAGTGAAGTGACCCCAGGGAATCTCTCCAAGCTTCCCATGTGCAAGAAAGGGTCCCCTTTCCCTCAAGACTTTGACTTCAAATATAATGCTTGCTCCATCCAGGTCCTCCATCTTAGGTTGCTATTGCACAAGCTGTCATTCAACGTTGTTTCTCATATTCTTACCAAAGTCTGCAGACTGTGATGGCCTGTTCCCAAAATTGCCCCTAAGACTGGAAGACCTGAGGCACTTTACAAGTAATCAAGGAGAGAAACTAATCAAGGAGAGAAGCAACCTGGAATTAAGGAGAAACTTTCTAACAGTGAACAGCTTATCTCCAGACATTATGGGTGCTCCAACATTGGAGGTTTTGAAGAAGAGATTGGACAACTATTTGTCTGAAATGGTATAGGGTTTCCTACTTGAGCAGGGGATCAGACTAGAAGACCTCCAACATTCCTTCCAACTCTGTTATTCTGTTATCCCATTAAGGGATTTCCAAACATCTAGGATATTATAGGTCCTTTCCAATCCCCCTCATGACTCTAAATGCAGCTTAAACAAAAGGATCACATTCCAATTTAGACCACTAACTTTAAATGGGAAAATGAGGACCTGCAAGCTGTCCTTAAGAATGTAGCATTACACAATTCAATGTGTATTCAAAAGCTTTCTACCTTCCTTCGGTCTTGGAATTTTCATTGGTTCAGCCCATAAAAATTCCTTCCTCAGCTTATACTGGGTATGAAAGGTTAAGAAAGAAACACCTGGCCCATTTGAATTTATCATAGCACTTTGTTGGCTCTAGGAAATGTGCACATTCACTTTTGAATTCTGCTTCCTGAGAAGGGTACTTTTCAAAAGCAAGTTTCTAGCCTTTCTGGAGACAGAACTAGGATTTAAAAAGATGGGTAATACCATGATCTAGAACAGTGGTGGCGAACTTATGGCACAGGTGCCAGAGGTGGCACTCAGAGCCCTCTCTGTGGGCACCCGCGCCGTCGCCCCAGTCCTAGGCCTTCAGCTGGGTTTTATAAAACCTTTTCACTTTAGGCCTCTGTTGCCATGTGCAAAAAAAAAAAAAAGGGTTCAATTAGTCAGTTTCAACTTCTTGCGGGAAAAAAAAGATCTTGCAAAGTTGGAATTGATTGATTGAACTTTTTAGTCCCACCCAGTCTGCCGTTACCACCACAGCCATGCCCACCCAATGGGCCACGCCCACCCAATGGGCCACGCCCACCCAATGGGCCACGCCCACCCAATGGGCCACACCCACCTGGCACTCGACGATGCATAAGTGGGTTTTGGGTTGCAGTTTGGGCACTCGGTCTCTAAAAGGTTCGCCATCACTGATCTAGAAGGAGAAGTTGGAAGATGCAGAGCTACTTAAAACCATGGAGGAAGAATCCATAAGCTGTAATATTCAGAGAAATACTGGCTAGCAGAATACTAGAACTATTTCAATATCCTGGGATCCAATCCCAGTTAGCTTCCCCATTGACTTGGCTAGTCAGAAGCCAGCTGGGAAGGTGACCAATGCTGACGATCTGACCTCAGGGTGCTGCAACCGTTGCAAATGTGAATCATAATCACAGGGATGCTGAAATGGTCATAAATGTGAGGGTTGATTATAAGCCACTCTTTCAAGCACCTTCATAAATTTGAATGGTTGCTAAACAAATACAGTAATTGTAAGTCAAGGATTATCTGTACATGTTTGGCATGGAAAAGCTTTCAAGTCTAATGTGTCCAAGGTTCTCTTTCGAATGAAGAGTTGCTTTTATACAGGAAAGACAATATTGGCCTAATTTTGAATCGATATATGATGGTTTTCTCCATGAATCATACTGATTGTCTACAAGTTAGATGTTAAGAATTCCTGAATATTAAATGAATGAGTAACCCATCGAAGAGCACACCAAATGCAGCAAAAATAGGCTATCATTCTACTCCTGGTTTTAGCTGTAGTCTAAACT
>NW_015386389.1:3080598-3129856 GCF_001527695.2 Protobothrops mucrosquamatus
TCTTCTTCTTCTTCTTCTTCTTCTTCTTCTTCTTCTTCTTCTTCTTCTTCTTCTTCTTCTTCTTCTTCTTCTTCTTCTTCTTCTTCTTCTTCTTCTTCTTCTTCTTCTTCTTCTTCTTCTTCTTCTTCTTCTTCTTCTTCTTCTTCTTCTTCTTCTTCTTCTTCTTCTGCTGCTGCTGCTGCTGCTGCTGCTGCTGCTTCTGCTTCTGCTTCTGCTGCTTCTGCTGCTTCTGCTGCTTCTGCTGCTTCTACTGCTTCTGCTTCTTCTTCTGATGGAGAATGCTCAAAAACTACTGTGGCTGAAGTGAGATAATGTTCCAGGATGTGAGATGGTCAACTCACCTAAAAAAATGTTGCTCTCACCCAAGAACAAACCCACCCGTGTGATCATTGTTCTTCCCTTCATTGCTCTGGGGTAATTGAATCCTCACTTGAAGGCATATGTGAACAGCTGTCCCACTGTCTGAGTATTGACTCGCCTGGCATTTAACAGTTACCAAAATAGGTTTATGAATATAGTCTATGTTTACAAACGTATAATTTTATGTAGGGCAGAGGAATTGTTCTGAAAAATGCCTGAGATTTTCACTGCAGGATTTTCAGATGCAAATTAATTTGCCTTGCATTCCACCCAAATGCTGTAATAAAAAAATACTATCATTGTGTCCTCTTTAAACAGGAGATTATGAGCACCACCACTCTCTAACAGACTTAAACAGAAGTGAAAAAGCACTTGGGATATTGAATTTATTCCTATTAAGAGCTAGTTTGGATTCAAGGGATGGACTAGAACAGGGGTCTTCAAACTTGATCCTTTTATGATTTGCAGACTTCAACTCCCAGAATACCTCAGCCAGGCATGCTGGCTGAGGAATTCTGGGAGTTGAAGTCCGCAAGTTATAAAAGGGGCAAGTTTGAAGACCCCTGACTTTAAACCATCTAAGTATCTTTGGAGAAAGTGTGGGAGAATCCACAGCATATAAATATGTTAAATAAATTAGAGAGGATTTTTAAGGAGATTAATTTGAATCCATTTTAACCAGCTCATTTTTTTCAACCATTTCTTTCCAACAATATTTGTTGATTCAATAAAAAAGTATTGTTATTTAGGAACTTTGTGACCATGGGTATGGACAAGGGGGAAAGGATAAACCTTTTATGTCACCATCAGACAGTTGGCTTGGATTATGTAAATTTTATCCGTCTGATCATCCTTTCATGGAACCATTTGAAGTTTAGAATCATCTTTTCCTGGGTCAATTCAAAGTTGTTCTCATGCATAAAATAATAGGGTAACAAACGGGTTCTTCTCTGACTGCAGAAATGCTACTATCAACAAAAACTTCTAAACATCACTGCTGACAAGGTCCTTACTTGGATCAAAATATGTTTGGAAGCATCCCATACATTGAGCGTCCGACCACACTTTCCCAACCATGTTGATCCTGATAACATTTGAAGAGCTTAAGAATCCCTAGATTTGGATCACCTGGAAGATTTGTGTTCCAGAGAAGGCCTGAGGTCAAGAAAGGATAACTGAGGCTAACTTTGTCTTCTGTGTTGGTTGTTCAAAGTAATCACTAACCTTTGGTAATCACCTCCATCTCTTGTGACTTCACAGGAATGCTGCTCTGTCTAGGATAAATTGATGGTGGAAGTTTCACAACTGAAGTGACATGCTGAAAGAAACTCAGGGCACTTCTTTTGACCAGGACAAAAGAAAAACGTTGACGTGTGACTTCAATAGACACAAATTCATCGTTATGGGATGCATATAGAAATCAATGTATATATGCAGAGCAACATGTGTGAAAGGAACTAAGGTAGTCCTTGATTTACCACAATTCGTTTAGTCATTGAAGTTATAATGGCATTGAAAAAAGTGACTTATACCATTTTTCATACTTACAACCGTCGCAGCATCCCCATGGTCACGTGGTCAAAATCCAGAAGCTTGGCAATTAGCTCACATTTATTACAGATGCAGTATGCCAGGGTCATGTGATCACCTTTTTCTACCTTCTGACAAGCAAAGTCAATGGGGAAGCCAGATTCACTTAACAACCGTGTTACTAACCTAACATCCGCAGTGATTTACTTAATAACTGTGGCAAGAAAGTTCGTAAAATGGGGCAAAACTCACTGAACATCATGACTTCTAGAGCTACAGGAAAACATGACACTGAGCTGGCACCAAGGAGGATGAGGGGCAACCTGATAGCAGTGTTCCAATATTTGAGGGGCTGCCACAAAGAAGAGGGGCTCAACATATTTGCCAGAGCATCAGAAGGCAGGACAAGAAGCAATGGGTAGAAAACTAATCAAGAGAAGCAAGCTAGAACTAAGGAGAAAATGTCTAATGGTGAGAACAATCAATCAATGAAATTGATGAATGAAAAGTTGTGGGTGGTCCAGCACTGGAGGTATTTAAGAAAAGAATAGAAAACCATTTGCGTGAAGTGCTATAGGGTCTCCTGCTTCAGCAGGGGTTGGACTAGAAGACCTCAAAGGTCCCTTCCAACTCTGTTATTCTGTTAAGTATCCAGTGGTGAAGGTGCTCATAAGATGGAGATACAAATTCTCTTTGCAGAATAAATAACATGTGGTCCGAGGAGAAAAGAAGGAGGACTTGTATTTTGAGTGTGTACCATGATGCCTTAGAAAGAAGCTTAGCAACAGAAATGTTGGGCTCAATTGTGTTTGCAATTTGAGAATTATTTGTATTTTTCCACAGCTGTAGCTGTAGCTGTCTGGGCTCATGTTTAGGGACTCTGACTTGTGAGAGAGCAATACTTCAGAAGCCACCTAGTATGATAACTTGAACTTACTGAGATCTTGTCTCACCATAGTTGACCTTACAAGATTTTTTCTTTTCTTCTTCTTGTGTCTTAATCATCTGGAACTTTAAAGAAATATTCTCATTTTCTTCTTGGTTATATCCTAGTCCATTCCAAAATGGCACCCACAACAATGCTATCAAAGTTCCTCCTGTTTACTTGTGTCATTCTTATCAGATGATTAACGGAGCCTATTGGGATTATAAAATGTCACCTCCTTAGAAGCATAAATATCCCATTATGCCAAACCTGTCAGCAATAAATCAACATTTCTGATTCATCCAGTTATTTTATTTTTTCAATCTATTTTCCACTTAGCCTGTTTGGGTTTTCCTGATCTCCAGAAGCTATCGTTCTCTACTGTATTTTACAATCGTTTGTAATAATTCGGTGGCTGTCAATTTGCACAGCTGCATGGTTTGATCGCATTGATTTACTTATTAAAATTAATATGTAAGAGTGAAAGAACAAGCCCTTGTTTAGAGAGAGAAGCTGCACGCAATCCTGCTAGGGATGTTGTGCTAGTTAGAATCATATCATTTCGGGATGGCCAAGGTAAGTGCCAGACTAAGGTGCTTGGATGGACATCTCAAGGAGAAGACTTCTCTTATTTTCAGTTCAGAATTATGTGTAATCGAAGTGAAAAGAAAAATAGACCCTCCAGCCTAGGGTTGCCAGGAATATGTGATTGAGGATACAAGAAGTGGGAAGAATTGGTTGTATTTGTAGTTAAAAAGGAAGATGACAGTGAGAAAAAAATGTAAGGTCAGCTAAGGTGAAACAAGATGTCATGACATTTGAGTTATGATGCTAGGTGGCTTTTGAGGGAACAGCTGGTCCCTGGGACAATGTCTTATGCAACCCAATCCTGTTAACTGTCTCTTGCAATCACAACGGGGGGGGGGGGTTAGCAGTGTCATCCTGCCCACTGGCTTTCTTAACAAGGTCTTCTGCTATTGTCTTCATAACAGTCACCATGTTAGAAGTTCACTTGGTGCTGGATTGCTCTTCAAAAAAACTAGCCCCAACTTTAATCAGTAGATCTACGTAACACCCTGCTGCTGATCCTAATGTCAGACGTGAAAGACCAGGTCCACCCATGATTTATTTCTAAAAGCCTATGCACAGGAATCTTCTCAACTAACAGTTAGGACTTGCTTGGAGTTAGATAAGGATCAACATAATTCAAGTGGTGGCTTGTGACTATGTAGGGATTCTAGGCTGATTCCTCTTTTTACTTTTTTCATTTCATCCCTGGGCTCTGCTGCTCCTTCTCCTACACCAGACATGTCAAACACAAGGCCCGGGGGCCGGATGTGGCCCGTGAAGTGGTTTCATGTGGCCCACGAAGCCATCCTGGAAACAGTGAGGGAACGGCCCCCGCAGCCATGGCCCTGGCCCAGGCCAGCCGGAAGCCAATGTACAATTTTGTGGTGGCTATCTTGGCACTTGCCCCAGTGGACCATGCCTTGGCACTTGCCCCGGTCCCACCCCCTTCTGCCAGAGACCCTCAGATCTGTCCCACTCCTGCCCAGGCCCTCACAGTCACCCTTGACGCGAATGATATAGAACTGGTCACGCCCCTGAGTAGGCCACACCCACTCTATCCACGCCCACCCAGTAGGCTGCACCCACTCTGGCCACACCCACCCAGCCCCCCAAGGGCAACCACAACGCTGATGCGGCCCTCAGTGAAATTGAGTTTGACACCCCTGTCCTACACCAAAGTTCCTATCATTTTTACCTTCTGACTTTAGCAGTCTATAAATGTAAGAAGTATTTTTTCCAGTTATTTACCTTGTGATGAAGATACTGGTTAGAAAGTAGGATGGGTACATGCTTGCCAAATCCAACTGCTTGTGTCTACCCTAGAGAAGACCTACAGCTGTGTTGAGGTTTTATTAAAAAAATCTTCCACAATGGTTCAGCAAGCAATGTCAGGCCAGAAAAGTTCATCATTGACTCGGTTCATTTCAGATTCCACGATGGGAGAAATACTAGGCAAATCAGGAGTGGATTTTGGCTTTTTACATTGTCCAGATCAGCTCTCATCTCAAAAAGGCTTGCAATCTTAGGGCTTCTTGGACAGGAAGATTTAACAGGAAGAAAGACAGAGAAGGCAATTCTTTTAGGCAAGAAGCCAGGTTTTTGAATTGCAACAGAAAAGTTCCTTGGATATTTTGCTTCAGTCTAAATTGAGAATGATATGGCTGCTTAACAAGCTCCACCTGAAGGAATGCAAAACATTTAATGGACATGAAAAAAAATTGTTAGTATAGTATCGTTTTACATTTTATCTTTAAGCTAGCACTGTTATTCTTCATTAGGTGATCTATAACTAATGTTGTGTGATAGCTTGAAAATTGGATATACAGATTGCACGCACTAATAGACACCCGTACACATATCAAATGTCTCATGCAGAGTTAGACAAAGTTAAAATGATGTGGCCTGGTTCACAGAACCTATAATAGCCATTTGTCTATTCTTCGTGGAATTTATGTGACTCATTTTACTTGAGTCCTACAATAAAAGCATATTAAGAAATTCAGGTCAAGTCTTTAGTAGGCACTGCCAATTATCAATAAAGAAGAATATGTGTAGCTCAGGATTAAAATGGGGAATCCTTGATGTTCTCTGAGTTTGCTTATTTTCTTGCGAATGTTTCATTACCCAAACTAGGTAACATCCTCAGTGCTATCAGTACTAGGACGGATGATGTTAACTAGTTTGGGTAATGAAATGTCTGCAAGAAAACAAACAAGCTCAGAGAACACCAAGGATCCCTGACTATCAAATATTTCCATGCCAGTTTTATTGCATTTGCCATCAATGAGAAAAGCTTTAATGAATGTAGACATGGTGATGGAAGTTTGTTGTCATGCCATAGGAGGGAATCAGCTGTAGAACTATATCATTTCTCTGAGAGTTCTATAACATCTCCAAACATTTCCAACAACCAGCAATCCTTAGCCAAATTGTGGTCAATTGCTGTCACATCCTCATGGTGTGAACTAGTTGAAAGTGTCTGGTTTCTTTGCTTGTTCGGCCATTTTGTTCAGTGTAGATATAAACCTTTTCAAATTGGGGGAGAGGGGTTGTGGAGGGATGTATTATTAGGGATGTATTATTTCCCCCAGTGTCACAACTGCTGGGGCAGAGCCCATCCCACTAGGAGCTGCCCATGTGTAGGTTAGTGGTGGACCCCAAAATAAACAGCTTGGCTTCCTATGTTCCTTCACTCCTATCACTTCTTCTGAGATTCCTAGGACAGCCTGAGGATCTGGGCGTAGAAGTGCCTACACACTTCTACAGTTTTCTCACAATGGTCTTAAATACTCTTTTATGTCCTGCCTTCACAGCAAAAGCTTTTGTGGCACACCCTGTCTGCCTCAGGGGAAAATATTGCTGGGCAAAATGGTTCCCACCAGCATTTTCCCCTTAACTCCCAGCCACACCAGGAAGTCTTTTCAAGAGTGTGGGCCTTCTTTCTCAGTTGACACAATGACTAAACCAGCTCTTTACCACTCCAGGTTCAAGAGTGAACCACTCTAGCTTTAATTCCATGAGTTACTACAATGAGTGAGTGAAGGGATGTTGAGCTTTTGTGTAAATATCAAGTCAGTTTCATTATCTCCAGCTCAAGAACAAGTTATGAGAAGATGCCAACAGGTTTTGTGTTCTCAGCTACAAGGCTAACAAAACTCAAAATCTGGTCCAACCACTCCAACGGAAGTCGAAACAATTTTGACTCATGTCCCTGAACATAGCCTTAGGCAGATCCTTGAAACCTGTGCTGCCTCAGGAACTAAACCTGTAATTTGGAGATAATTCACACCTTGAAAGGCGGTGTGAGCCATCTTACCAATTGGAAATGCACCTTTGCAAGGGTAGAAAGCACTCTGTAAATAGAACTCTTATTATTATAAAGGGCTTGGGTGTTTAGATTAGTTGTAGAGCACAAGAAATGTGTGTGTGTGTGTGTGCGTGTGTGTGTGTGTGTGTGTTTCTTTCTGGAACAGTCAGCTAACAATATTACTCTCTTGAAGTTAGGATCAATGAATTTTCTTCCAAGAGATGCTGTTTCATGGGTACACCAAGACGAAAATTGCATTTTAGAGTCAAATATCGAAAGGTGTAAAGTAATACTTCAATCTAATCTGTTCTTTGTATCACTTAGCCAACTGTATTCTATGTGCCTAGAGGTGCTTCCACTTTTATAATGACAATCCTGGAGGAACCCTCAATTCCAGGTGCAACCAGGGAAAGTCTCCTATTTTGCACCTATATTTCATTGCTGAGAATTCTCCTATGGCCTTGCCTCCACCCTGGCATTTGGGGAAAAGTCCAACTGCCCGTCTCGAGAGGAAAAAGGTGGCATAGACCTGAAGATGCAGCCACCTTCCTGAAACGAAGTTGGTCTGGCTTTGCATCAGAGTTAGATGGTGATGGAAAAACAAAAGTTAAAAGCTATGAAATAAACAAACCACAGCAAAAGTGATTCTTTCTAAGGCATCATGGTACACACTCAAAATACAAGCCATCCTTCTTTTCTCCTCGGACTACACGTTATTTGTTCTGCAAAGAGAATTTGTATCTCCATCTTAAGAGCACCTTCACCACTGGATGTTTAACAGAATAACAGAGATGGAAGGGACCTTTGAGGTCTTCTAGTCCAACCCCTGCTGAAGCAGGAGACCCTATAGCACTTCACGCAAATGGTTTTCTATTCTTTTCTTAAATACCTCCAGTGCTGGACCACCCACAACTTTTCATTCATCAATTTCATTGATTGATTGTTCTCACCATTAGACATTTTCTCCTTAATTCTAGCTTGCTTCTCTTGATTAGTTTCTACCCATTGCTTCTTGTCCTGCCTTCCGATGCTCTGGCAAATATGTTGAGCCCCTCTTCTTTGTGGCAGCCCCTCAAATATTGGAACTGTTATCAGGTCACCCCTCATCCTTCTTTTCACTAAACTAGATGTACCCAATTCCTGCAACGGTTCTTCAGACCCCAAATCATCTTCGTTGCTCTTCTCTGCACTCTTTCTAGACTCCATTTAACAACCATTTGATTGTCTGGACCAGGGGTAGGCAACCTCGGCTCTTTTATGACTCATGGATTTCAACTCCCAGAATTCCTGAGGCAGCTATGCTCAGCTATATTTGAGGGGCTGCCACAAAGAAGAGGGGCTCAATATATTTGCCAGAACATGGGCAAATGCTGACTCAGGGATTCTGGGAGTTGAAGTCCATGAGTCATAAAAGAGGCAAGGTTGCCTACCCCTGGTCTGGACAAAGACTGAGTCTCTTGAAGCATGTAAGGTGTTATGAAACCATAGCTCTCAACATCCCTCCCAAGGGTTAAGGTAGTCATTTCAGTTAAGGCAGATGCATTTCAGCAACATTCAGCGAACAGGATCCCCTTGGTTTTGCGTATCACTATAGAGTCATAGATTAACTATGCCTGAATCTGTTTGAACCCAAGGTGATATAACAGATGATTTCCCAACTGGTGAAACAGTCAGCTGACAGGGTCTTTTTCCTCACCTGACAGAAAGAAAATCAGAAAACCTCCACCAAATGTACACAGGAGTTTATTGGTTCTAAGTGGGAAATTGTTCAGTTGCTGGAATTCTTGAAACGTATACTGTCCTTCTCAATAAATCTTACTAAAGAGAACTCCAAAAACACCCTTATTCAAGAGATTGGTGCTTGGAAAAAATTCACATTTGGTTTAATGTAACTTCCAAAAAGGTTGGCAGATATTCAATAGTAGCTAAAATGGGAAAGTACTCCCCTCTCTCTCTCTCTCTCTCTCTCTCTCTCTCTCTCTCTCTCTCTCTCTCTCTCTCTCTCTCTCTCCCTCTCTCTCTCCCTCTCTCTCTCTCTCTCTCTCTCCCTCTCCCTCTCCCTCTCCCTCTCCCTCTCTCTCTTGGTTCAATGTGTTTCTGTAAAGATCTACTTGATGGTAGGACACTGGCATATGACACAGCAGGTAGGACACAGCAAATCATCTCATTTAAATTGTTTCCCAGGATGCAGATTTTACTTAAGTATATATATATATATATATAATTATTATTATTCGCACAGTCAGCCAGATGTTTAGATTGGATTTGTCATTTTTATCCACCTATCATGTCCTTCTCAAGGACATTGGATAGTCAGATATTGTTGTTTGATGAGGTTTAATGGTATCGCCACAGAATGTAAGCTGTTCCAAGTAAAGCTGCCTTTTGCAATTGACTGATGGTGATTTTGTCTTTGTTTTCCATCTTTGTATATTTGCGACTGGTAAACAACTTTTTTCTTCCAGTAGTCCTGCAGCTGCTCTCCCCTATTGTTCTGCCAACAGTCCTGAAGCCTATTTATCACCAGATGTCCAGGAACTTAAAAACTAGTGCTGTTGACCCAGGTAACCACCAATCCAGTATAATAATAATAATAAAATAATAAATTTAATTTATATGCCGCCCTTCTCCCGACGGGACTCAGGGCGGCGCACAACATATTTAAAACAAAACATAAATACATTCCCCCCCGATAAAACCGAATTAAATCAAATTTTAAAGTTGTGTCTCTGTCAAATTGTTAAAAAATAAACCCCAAATAAAATCCTCCCTAGGTCAGGTCCGCTTGCTGGAAGANGGGGGTAGTTCGTTCCAGAGGGTAGGGGCACCCACAGAGAAGGCCCTCCCCCTGGGGGTCGCCAGCCGACATTGCTTGGCCGACGGCACCCTGAGGAGGCCCACTCTGTGGGAGCGTACCGGTCTGAGGGAGGGGATCTGCGGCAGAAGGCGGTCTCGGAGATAACCGGGTCCTATGCCATGAAGCGCTTTAAAGGTGAACCTCTGGTATTATTATTATTATGTATGGATTACAGTCTAAGATGGGTGAAAACCTCATCATTCAGGTCCTAACCAAAGAATTATTAAGGTAGCACATAAAGATATAGGCAGTTTCAAAGAGGGCAATAGTTTTTTGCAAAATTGGGTTGTTCAGGTTTGATTAATTCAATATTTCTAGATATCAAGGAAGTCCTTTAGATATCTCCCTAAGAATTATTATTTTTATTATTCACTCAATTAGGGGATTTGCAGTCTAATGTACCTAGACTGCATCAGATTAGGGGATGCTGAAATAAAATGATTTGGAAGCAAAGAAGTGTTTTTTGAGAAAGGAAAACGGTGCCTTTGTTCTGACATGTCTGGATCATATGTTGGAAGGGAACCAATTCTGAGCCATCACTTCTTTTCACCTATATTACGTTCTATTTGTTCATCTGTATATTTTAAAAGTTCCCTGCTTGACGTGAATTTGTTCTGTTTTTTTTTAATTGGTAAAACCCTAAATTAGGCTACAGTGAGAGAAACTGGCATGATTCAGTGTCCCACTACAACACTTTCCTTACAATGTTGTATTTCTTATATACAGGGGTATTTCGTAGAAAGCTGGATGGCAACAGTCATGAGGGCTGTTTCAAGTCAGCTGGAAGTGGTTGCCAGAGATCTGATGGAGAATCAGAGCTCAACTATTGGATCCTTTGTAACTTAGAGCCTTTGCTATAACCACATTATGGTCTTCTTCATCTTTCCTTAACTATCAAGCACAGGAAATTAGGAGCCCAGGCAGTACAAATAAATGTAGTATACAATTTAGTGTACAAACCTCAGTGGTATGGAATTAGCAACTGGCAAAGACTTGGGTGCCTCTAGTTCTTATTCTTATGGGCACTGAGTAGACTCCCAAGTCAGCTGGACTCAGACCAATGGAAGAACTAGTTCATTGTTTGATCATGACTAACTTAGTCCAGATCAAACCCAAGGATGGTGTCTCAGAGAAGTGTTTGCCTTCATGATTATGCTTTGAAAGTTTTGGGTGCTTTATTACATGTACATAGTGTACAGTTTAATGTACACTAAAGCTCTCTACAAGAATCTGAACTACTAGTGGTCAAAGCAAATTGGTGGTAGATAAGAGTCAATGGGATTCAAGGTTGGGCTGGACTTAGGTCTCTTGTGAATGCAAAGGAACTCAAGACTGATGACACGTTTGACCCCTCTCTCTCGGCCTCAGCCTGGTTGTCTCCTACAAAACCTCTTCCCGTGGCTAATATCTCTTCTCCCTCTCCTGTCTCTGTGATCACTTACTGCCAGTTCTCCAGCTTCCCTACAAGAATGGGTAACAGCAGTGCTTTTTTTGTAAAAAAAAAAAAAAAAAAAAAAAAAGGTGTCGGAACTCACACACGTCATACAACCCGCCTTGCCTACCCTACAAATTTCCATCCAAAAACGGTGCCGGAACTCCATTCTGGGCGTTCTATGAGGAAAAAAAAAAGCCCTGGGTAACAGCACCCAACAACATTTGTACAACTGGCCTTGTATGGTGCTTTAACCGCAGCATAGTCAAAGATGCCTGAAGTGGGTCCCACTCCTGAGCTGTGGATTGAACAAAAGCAAAAATGAGCTGGCCAGGCCCTCTTTGGGGCAGGCTGGAGTGCATGTGGGGACATAGCCCTGCTAAATTTCACCTCAGCAGGGAAATGCCGAAACCCTTCAAGTACCCTACCCATGTTTTTCTGATCTGTACTACTAAACAAGGAGAGGACTTTTCCCAATCAGGTTAGAAGGTTTATAGCCACTGCATAGCTTTAAAGTACAAAGTATTCATTAAAAACATCAAAAATTAATGTTTTAAAGATGTCTGCACACGTTACAGTAGTTGTTTATGTTAGCTCTCCACTTTGCATTCGGCTTCCAAAACAGCTATGAAAATCAAAGAAACCCCACAGGATGCCTCATGTTAAATATTTTTTGCATAAACAAAACAGAAGATTTGATTATAAGCATAGTTTTCCAAGATATACAACTTTAGAATGGGAGATGATTTCCTCTTAGAATAGTTTCCACAGTTCTGTTTTATTAATGTTATTGGGGGGGGGTTGTTCTGACCTGAACAATGAGATTTTGCTTTTCAATAAAATTGTACGTGTATTTATAAACATTCCATTTCCTTAGACTGCATTTTGATATGCTTTTTTGAGGAAGGAAGGAAAGGAGGGATTGAGGGAGGGAGGGAGGGAGGGAGGGAGGGAGGAAGGAAGGAAGGAAGGAAGGAAGGAAGGAAGGAAGGAAGGAAGAAAGGAAGGAAGAAAGAAAGAAGGAAGGAAGGAAGGAAGGAAGGAAGGAAAGAAAGAAAGAAAGAAAGAAAGAAAGAAAGAAAGAAAGAAAGAAAGAAAGAAAGAAAGAAAGAAAGAAAGAAAGACATTACAGGTGCTGAATAGACATTTCTAAAATAATACAATCTAAATTTTTGGTCACTTGTTCAGCATCTATGAATGCCCAAACAGTAAACTTTGTTGCTGAGTGGAAATCCAATATAGGAGGCAGAAGAATGAAACACAGATTTTGTTTCAGTGGTCTCTAAAAGTCTTATAATAAAGCAAAATTGATATTCCCGCCACCTTTATTTTTCTTTTCTCCCTCACTGCTGCACGTAAGTGTTTCTTGAATGGAAACATATGAGGAGGATTTTGTCTCTTATAAATGTATGCCAGAGTTTCTCAACCTTAGCAACTTTTAAGTCCTATGGACTTCAGCTCCCAGAATTCCCCAGCCAGCACAGCACAGAATTGAAGTCCACACAGTTTTTAAGTTGCTAATGTTGAGAAACACTGATGTATGCAATTATGTCAGTTGTTGATGGTTATAAACGACGCTGAGGCATATAATAAAGCACCCAAAACTTTCAAAGCATAATCATGAAGGCGAACACTTCTCTGAGGCGCCATCCTTGGGTTTGATCTGGACTGAGTTAGTCATGATCAAACAATGAGCTAGTTCTTCCGTTGGTCTGAGTCCAGCTGACTTGGGAGTCTACTCAATGTACATAACAAGAATAAGAACTAGAGGCACCCAAGTCTTTGCCAGTTGCCAATTCTATACCACTGAAGTTTGACTTTCAGGAGCTGGCACACCTTCGATGTGGCATTTGACAGAAAAAGCTGTGTCAAGAATACCTCCTTGCGTGCTTGTCTTTCAACCTCAGAATGAATCAAGGGACACTAAAAAGAAAAATAATAAACATATTTGTTGAGCACCCCCCCCTAAAAGTGATAGCATCCTGTCTGTACTATTAGATCCTGAAGACCACTTTCACAATAGACCTCAAATGTTGCTCCTGTTCGATTGACTGTGGACTGAAACATCTCAAGAGGTTACATTTAAGCTTTGCTTTGCACGAAGGAGGCCTCGTTGGAGAAGAGCTTTTCCATCTCCTCCCTTGTAGAAGGGGACCTGTCTTCTGAAAGGACACCAACTTCAGGCAGTTTTCTTTAAAAAAAAAAATATTAAACGTCTGCTCTACAATTGGTGAGGCATTGTTTATATCAAAAGCTTTGTAATTGTCAGTCTAATGGATCAATCGCTTCTAAATGGAAAGATAGAACCTTTTCTGTTTTCTTCTGAAGAGCTGGGCAAAGAGTGACAAAGGTCTCCACTCTCTCCAACTCACACACAGCCCCATCTGGATTTTCACCATCCATGGATTCATTTCCTCTCTTCTTCCTTCTCTCTCTCTCTCCTTCTTCTGTTTCTTCCTGTTGATTTCTCCTCCAGATGGCAGCCCAAGCAACAGTGCAAAAACCAGCTAATACAGGGGTCTTCAAACTTGGCCCTTTTATGACTTGTGGACTTCAGTTCCCAGAATTCTTCAGCCAGCATCGCTGGCTGAGGAATTCTGGGAGTTGAAGTCCACAAGTCATAAAAGGGCCAGGTTTGATGACCCCTGAGCTAATATTTTAAAATGCCAGCCTGCTTCCATCAGGAGCATGTGGAATCTTTAAAAATCCAAAGAGAACTTCCTCTGTCTGCTGTATGTACTATGTGCATTGCTGTCAATCTCTCTGAAAGGCACCAGTTTTATCTTGTGATCTTTTTTGACAACTTTCACAACACCCTTTCCCCCCCTAATGATCCTTATTGATCTTAAAGATAGAAAGTTGATTTGTCAATAACAGCAAGGGTAAATAGTAAAGTATCATGATTTTTTTTTTAACTTTCAGTGCATTTGATTATTAGAATAAAGAACCAGGGTGTTACAGTGCAGTCCTACAGACCACTACTCAAGAGAAAGGACCAATCCTTGGGCAGGGAAGGGGAAGAGCTCAGCTTATTTGTGTGGGCTAAATTTAAGAACTCACATTTGCATTTCTAGGGACGTACTGGCTCAATGGTTGACACTGAATCTTAGACCGTTAAAGCTCTACAGCTCGATGGTTTGAGACCCAAGTGCCATGAGGCAGAGTGAGCTCCTGTCACTTCTCCCAGCTCCTCTCAAATTAGCTGTTTGAAAGAATGCCAATGGAAGTAGATGAATAGGTACTGCATATAATCGTGCAGGAAGGTAACATCGTTCCATGTTTCCCTGTACATTTTCTGCTGTGGCGTGATGTCATGTTGGTTTCATGACCACGGAAATGGTCATGTCTCTGGACAATGCTGGCTCTTTGGCTTAAGAAACGGAGCTGATTACTGCACCCTAAAGTCAATCATGACTAGTGGGGGAAATCCCCGCAGGGATATCCATTGCATTTTAGAAGTTTGTGTAGCAGGCACCCACAAATAGAGATAAGTCCTTATGTAGTGCATTTTTCATTCCTGCTAATCATGTTCGAGAATCACAAAAGCCAGAGATGCATGCTTGTCACACTCCACCCACCCTATTATGCCTGAAATCACACTGACAGAAGGTCAACCGCCAAGACACACTGCAGTACAATAAACGTTTCATACAATATCTACTCTGCCATCTCCTTTCCTCTCCATTTTAACTCTTGGTTTTCTTTCTTTAGGAGGCACCTTGCCAACACTTGTTATCTTCGGTTCAAAGGCCAGTTTCCCTCATCTCTTGCTCAAACTGGCTCATAGTTCCTGGATCCAGTCCAAGATAGGGCTGGCCCCACAACATGGACAGCAGAAAGATAGAGAGCCTGACCTGAAAAGCTGGCATCCTGCAGCCAGATCTTCTTGGGTGCCCCCCCCCCCCCGAGCAACTGAAGGACAGGATTCAGAATTAGGCTGTCCCATAGGCCAAAAGACATCTACTCCCTTACACCTAGGTGATCAGATCAGATGTTGGTTTGAATCTCATACAATTACCTGGGTTTGTATGTATGTGTATGTATTAATTTGCTTACAAAGCAGATACAGAATTAAAAACAGATTTGGCATGATTAATTCCCCAGTGGTTTAACAGTGGCAGCACTAGACTCTCTCAGGATAGGGGTCACACTTGGCTTCTCCTTGGATGAGATATCACAAGGAACTTCAGGGTTAGTGACAAGCCTGAGTCACAGAAAGCAACACTATCAAATAGCAATCCTTTGCCAAGGAGTCAAAGATACATAAGAATAGAATAGAATAGAATAGAGTAGAGTAGAGTAGAGTAGAGTAGAGTAGAGTAGAGTAGAGTAGAGTAGAATAGAATAGAATAGAATAGAATAGAATAGAATAGAATAGAATGGAGTGGAGTGGAGTGGAGTGGAGTGGAGTGGAGTGGAGTGGAGTGGAGTGGAGTGGAATAGAATTAGAGTTGAATAGAGTAGAGTAGAGTAGAGTAGAGTAGAGTAGAGTAGAGTAGAGTAGAGTAGAGTAGAGTAGAATTAGAGTTGAATAGAATAGAATAGAATAGAATAGAATAGAATAGAATAGAATAGAATAGAATAGAATTGGAAGGGACCTTTCAGGTCTTCTAGTCCAGCCCCCTGCTCAAGCAGGAGAACCTATACCATTTCAGATAAGTGACTGTGTAGCCTCTTCATAAAAATCTCCAGTGATGGAGCACCCTTGAATTCTGGAGGCAAGCTGTTCCACTGGTTAATTGTCCTCACTGTTATGAAGTTTCTCCTTAATTCCAGTTTGCTTCTCTCTTTGATCAGTTTCCCACCATTGTTCCTTGTCCTACCCTCTGGTGCTTTGGAGAATAGTTTGACCCCCCTCTTCTTTGTGGCAGCCCCTCAAATACTGGAATACTGCGCTCATGTCACCCCTTTTTCTTCTTTTTTTAGACTATCCAAACCCAAGTCCTTCAGCTGTTCTTCGTCTGTTTTAGTCTCCAGGCCTTTGATCATCTTTGTTGCTCTTCTCTGAACTTCTTCCAACGTCTCAACATCTTTTTTGTGATATGGTGACCCAAATTGGTTGTAGTATTCCAGGTCACCTGGAGTCGAGATGGTCTGGAGGAGAGCTCTACTTTTATTGTATTCTCTTTGAAAGGTGACATCATTGGGATATTTTTCTGCAAAGTAGGATGCATGTATTTTAAAAAGAAAAAAAAATCTCTTTCCTTGCTATCTCTAAGATCCTGCTCAGCTGCTGCAGGACATTATCTTGGATCACTGACCAAGCTGGCTGCAAAGAGAAGGAATGGTGAGTCCCCCAAAGCTGGAGAAAGCCATGTTCCTCATGTCTGCAAAAATGGGGCCATGTTGTGCATGCTTCTGAAGCTATCTGTTATGGCCTGAGCTAGCTAGAGCTTTGCTCTCTGGTTCCTCCTCTGTCTTTCTGTATTCTCTTGGTGGTGATCTATCTGTGTCAAGAGCAGAGAGCTCGGAAGAGGATTCCTGCTTTGTTCCTAGCTTCCATCCCATCTGGGCATCAGCTCAGCTCAAAGATTCATCCTATGAAAAACCCTCACATTACAGCATGCCTTGATTTATAACTGATTGTGCATGGGCTGCCTAGGGTCAACCTTAATTATAATCTTCACAATTCTGCTGGCTTCCCAACATTGTGCAGAATTGCTAGCAGTATTTGTAAAAAGAACTGGCTAGCTTGAGAAGCCGTCTTACCAACTCTCATAATTCTCTCTTTTTTTTTTAAATGTTGGAAAGCAGCTTTGGGAGGGATGTCCAAGTGTTAAGACTTTGTTCTCAATCAAAATTTAAACAAATAGCTTTCCCCCCCCCCCATGCTCTCCCTCCCAAATTCCTGGGTAAAAAGCTGTAATAAAAATAAAAGTTCAAAGTAAGTTCAGACGTTGTTAAAATAACCACCTTACTGTTTGTGTATTCTCCAAGCAGATAACACCGAAGGGGGGAAAAATATAAGGAGCCTTATTTCAATAAAGAAAGCACTGATAACATCCACAACCATCAATAACCCTTTTCTGCATAATGTATAAAGTCATTAGAGAAAGCTTGAAGATAGCTGAAGGCTGAAATATTGATTCTGAGAAATATCACCCTATTGCTTTTCTTCACCATTTTCCAGATTTGATTTTGAAATGTATAAACTCAAGCAGAAACATGCAAAAATTACTAAAATCTCAAAAAAAAAACCTCTTTGCAATCACCTTCTGTAGTTCCTCCTCAGTGCACCCTTCATGAAGTTGGAAGGCACAGAAGCAAAATATGTGGAGCACCTTCTACTCCTTGTCCTATCATCATTTGTAGCAAAATGCCGTGCATGCTGGTCAAATTGTGGGTTTCGATGAAGCTCTACATGGAGTGTTCTGTTTCCAAGTAACAGGCATTGAGGCGAGGAAGGAGTAACAAACAGTTTTGTCTTTATTCAATTCACCAACAGAACCACAACAAAATGGCGCGGATTGCTCTTATACCCCTTTGCAGGGACAATATCAGCCAATCAATGCAAGGCATTTCTCCCGCCTTGCACGCCTGTCTGGTCCCGGGCATTCACGTGGTCTGCCCGGGCCTCTCTGCAAACTCCTGCACCTTCTGAATGACTCAGCAGGCCCAGGACATAACAGACAGTATCAGCCATAACTCTTATGTGGGATCTTCCTGCAAATTTGGAACCATCTTTACTATTAATGTGTTAAAAGCAAGATAACAGTTAATATGGCAGGTGTAGGATCATTGCATTCAACTAAGCAGAACAATGACTGACATGTCTCTCTCCTGCTTAGTGTTGTTCTTCCAAGAGATCTCAACTCTGTGACAATTCAGGTCTTTGTTAGGATATCCATAAGGGACAAAAATGAGAAATCAGGGGCCAAAATGCAATCCAAAAATTCTTGGGGAGGTGAGAGGCTAGAGCCCAGGGGTAGGCAACCTTGGCTCTTTTATGACTCGTGGACTTCAACTCCCAGAATTCCTGAGCCAGCTATGCTGAGGGGAAAGGGAGAGTTTCCCAGCTGAGCCATGCTGGCTCGGGAATTCTGGGAGTTGAAGTCCACGAGTCATAAAAGAGCCAAGGTTACCTACCTCTGGGCTAAGCAAACCTCTTCTAAATCCCCCTTTCACTGCTTTCTCCACCAGCTCCTGTTTCTCTGATCTGAACATCAGAGTTCCATTGTTCACATCCAAGGGCTCAAATGTCCTCTTTTCAGAGCATCCTGCCAAATCCACCAGGAAGCCAAGGAGAAGGTCTCTAGATCAGGGGTGTCAAACTCGCAACGTTACGTGACATGTCGCAACATATTGTGACTTTTTTGCCATTGTCGGCAATGGGGTGGGCGCGATTTTGCTATGATGCATCCGGCCCATGGGCCAGCAGTTTGACACCCCTGCTCTAGATGAAAAAGCCCCCTTCCTCCTCCGAATGGTTCCAGTCTTTGAGATATAGAGAAAAGAATCTCAAGGCTAACAGTTGTCTACACATTTGTCTCAACGTTTTTCAAAACCACTGAAAACAATGACTACATGGTTGTCGTTGTTGTTGTTTCTTCCCTATTCTATATTTTAGGATCTTGACAAACCATCAACTTCCTATCTTAGGCTTGGATTTCCAAGCAGGCTTCAAAAACAGGCATCACTTATCACTCTGAAACATTTGGTGGTTATAAATTACTTTGTCAATCTGAAATGTTTCTTTAAAATTACCTCATAACTGTAGAGATGTCTTCTTGCAATGGGACCTAGAAGAGCAGAAGGCAAATATAAAGTAGGTTTTATATTTGAGGACAGTCTCGTATAGTTTTTCCCAAGTTTTGTACACCAAATCCCATCCAACCCTGCAAGCTGGAAATTCTGAGAACCGTTTTGCAACCAACATCTTAGGATTTGGGGACTTTTATCTAAGAGCATAATCTTACCCAAGTCTACTGAAACTTAAGTTCAGTAGTATTTCCATGATAGGTGGAAATCAAACCTTTCTGGAGAACATCAACCTCCATTGATGATGGGGCAAAGCTTAAGATCAGGGATTGATCTTCCTCTTTGGTGCTTCACAAGGGGAAAGATTCTTCTTCAAGAGTGGCTATATAGAAGCTCAAAACAAAGTTGGTTTTGACTGACTTTACCTGTGCTTGAAATATAACAAGAGTCAGACCTGGTTAGTCCTTGGATGGCAATTCCAAGGCTGTGCATTAGACTGAGAAGAAAAACATCCTTAGACTTGGAGGAAGCCAGTGATAAATTGATACCTGTAAATCCCCCAGAAGTTAAGTTTAACTCCAGGCCCTTCTTGCTTCTCACCCTGAAAGCACAAGTATTCCATCAGCCAAAGCATTGGCTTTTCAAGATGGACATCCCCAATGGAAGAAAACTCAAAAGGGTGTAGGAAGCTTGAAAATCAAGCAACGTAGCGTTTAAATAATTTAGCAAGGTTGTGTTTTTCCGAGTCCCTCAAATATAAATGAAATGGAATATATTTTTTTGGAAACAGACCCTGTTTCCAGCAACAACAATTTGGGGGCAAAATATTTTGATAAGCTAAGTTAGAAGAGCATCGTTCCTTTCTGGATCCACACCCAGGAGAAGTTGAAAGACGAAACAAGAGGACAAATATTATGATCCAATGTTCTTTGTTATGAAGAAAGCTGTTTTTTTTTTCCGATTAATGTTCTTTGGAGTTCACTTGGTCCTCCCCAGGAGATTTTCTGAACTGGATAACCATCCGTCTGCCTGCTTCTTTTCTTCTCTTAAGTGGGAAGGTCTCCCTCACCTGGGCAATTTCAAAGGAAGCCCCCCCACCCCACCCCTTTGTTCAGTACTTAAGAGATGCAGAGATTTAAAAGGATGGAGCAGAACATGTAAATGTGCAATGCAGTGAGGTAGATTCCAGCACATTTTAAAGAGCATTTTCTACTTTAACATTTGTTTTGCTAATTTGTCCATATCTCTGCAGACTATATTTACTGTTCCAGTGCTAATGCATTTCCAGCCCTTTAAAGCTTTTAACCTTTAATCTCCTCTCATTCAAGTGTGGCTAAGTAATTTTTTTTCTTTTCTTTCTTTCTTTCCTTGCGGCCCGAAATAGGTTCTCAATCAACGTTCCTCTGAAAAGACAACACTCCTAGCAAGGGCTTCCTCTTAAAACCTGACACTTTTCCTAACAATAATGCCGAAAATTGCAGTTATGTAAAATCAGGTTGGTTGTTAAAGTCCACATACTGCGCAGGTAGTCTGTTTCTTACAACCACAATTGAGCCCATTTTACATCCCTTTTTGTCATGGTTGTTAAGTGAATCCCTTGTTGTTGTTAGTTGTGAAGTCATGCCCGACCCATCGCGACCCCATGGACAACGTTCCTCCAGGCCTTCCTGTCCTCTACCATCTTTTGGAATCCATTTAAGCTCACACCTACTGCTTCAGTGACTCCATCCAACCACCTCATTCTCTGTCGTCCCCTTCTTCTATTGCCCTCAATCTTTCCCAGCATTAGGCTCTTCTCCAGTGAGTCCTTCCTTCTCATTAGGTGGCCAAAGTACTTGAGTTTCAACTTCAGGATCTGGCCTTCTAAAGAGCAGTCGGGGTTGATTTCCTCTAGGACTGACCGGTTTGATCACCTTGCAGTCCAGGGGACTCGCAGGAGTCTTCTCCAGCACCGTAGTTCAAAGGCTTCAATTCTTTGGCGCTCAGTCTTTCTTATGGTCCAAATTTCACAGCCATACATTGCAATTGGGAAAACCATGGCTTTGACTATACACACTTTTGTTGGCAGGGTGATGTCTCTGCTTTATAGTATGCTGTCTATATTTGCCATAGCATTCCTCCCCAGGAGCAAGTGTCTTTTAATTTCTTGGCTGCAGTCCCCATCCGTGGTGATCTTGGAGCCCAGGAAGATAAATAGATAAAGTGAATCCCTGCACTTGTTCAATTAGTAGCAGGGTTGTTAACTGAATCTGCTTTTCCCCCTTGACTTTGCTTGTCAGGAAGTCATAAAAAGGGATCATAGGATCCCAGGACACTGCAACCATCATAAATATGAACTAGTTGAAAGCATCGGAATTTTGATCACAGGACTATGATGCTGCTGCAACAATCATAAGATTAGATTAGATAACCTTTATTGTCATTTTTTTCCTGCGGGCACAATGGCACACATTTAAAAAATGAAATTTAGTTGCTTGCTCTCAAGGTGTACACATTACATAACACACATTTAAACATGCTATGTGCAACATATGTATAGACCTACACCCTTACCTATAAGTAACATATAAATATTAATCACTGTCCATCATGAATATATAAGGGAAAGAGGAAGCTTGAGAGTTCACAAGGTTAATACTATATGGAACAAAGCTGTGGCTGAATCTGAATGTTCTGTTTCGGATAACACGGAGCCCCCTCCCAGAAGGTAACAAGGAAAACGGGTCATGAAGAGGACGTGTAGCGTCCCAGACAATCCTGTAGACCCTGCTCAAGCAACGCTTACATGCCATATCCTGGATGGAAGGGAGGGAACTGCCAATGATCTTTTTTGCTGTCCTCACCACTCTCTGCACCGCCTTCCTATCTGAAGCAGTGATGCTTCCAAACCAGACTGTGATGCTGTATGACAGGATGCTCTCGATTGTCCCTCCATAGAAAGTGGTAAGGATAGGGGAAGGAAGATGTGCTTTTATCATGCGACACAGAAAATGCAGGCGTTGCTGTGCCCGCTTCACCAGTGTCTCGCTGTTGAGTGACCAAGCCAGCCTACTTGTTAACTACAGACCCAGGAATTTGATGCTGATAACCATTTCCACAGGTGGGGAAAATAGTCATAAGTAATTTTTCCCAGTGTCATCGTAACTTTGAATGGTCATTAAATGAATGGCTGTAAGTCCAGGACTATCTGTACAGCATGCTTATGTCTCATGGATTTATATATCTCCTCCAAGAAAGATTGATTGCAGATCCAAACCTTATTTATTTATTCTTTTGCAAGATAAAGAATATCTTGTCAAGTCAGTTTCAATCTGTGGCTTAGTCTGAACTCTTGAATGAATTGGGAAAAGCTATTAAAAGTTTATCTGAACCATCTACAGAATCTTCCAAACCAGAACTCAGTTTGATTTGTCACACAATCATATTCATGTTTTGATCTTTTTTAGGGGGGAGAGTCAAATAACTAGAATCTCTGAGCTAACGTTTTCCACAGTTCTGTTGGCATCATGGACAAAAGTCAACATTCATATTAATTTACATTCCGATGCATTCACTGCAATAGTGGTGGCAGCAAAGATAAATGGAAACAATTTGATGGCAAGTAATATTGAGTTGGAATTGTCCTCTCACCCACTTAAAAATAATGTCCGTGTAACACCTCTGCTATGTGAGGTGCACTGGCTTCCAGGTATAATTCAAGGTTTTGGTTATTGCCCTTTAAAATCCTACATGATACAGGACCAACTCACTTGCAGTACCATCTGTCTCCAATAGCTTCTATCTGTCCCACCATATCTGTTTTGAAAATATACTACACTGCTTCAATTTATCAAGAACATAGAACAATAGAGTTGGAAGGGACCTTGGAGGTCTTCTAGTCCCACCCCCTGCTCAAGCAAGAGACTCTATACCAGTGGTTCTCAACCTTTTTAATGCCGCAACCCCCAACCGGTCATAAGTCGAGGACTAAACCGGTCATAAGTCGAGGACTAAACCGGTCGTAAGTCGAGGACTACCCAACCGGTCGTAAGTCGAGGGCTTTCCCTGCCCAGGAGCGCCGCGCATGCGTGGTTCCGCCCCCTGCACCGGCCGAGGCGTAGCTGGCAAGTGGCAGAGACGGAGCAGGCCGACCACCAGCTGGCCCAGCCCAAGGGAGGTAAGGCACCCGCCGGAAAAGGGGGAAAAATGGTGGACAGCCTTGCTTGGCGACCCCCGTGAAATGGTCGATCGACCCCAAATGGGGTCGCAACCCATAGGTTGAGAACCGCTGCTCTATACCATGTCAGACAAATGGTTGTCCAGTTTCTTTTTGAAAGCCTTCAGTGATGGAGCACCCACAACTTCTGGGGGCAAGCTATTCCATTGGTTGGTTGCTCTCACAATTAGGAAATCTCTCCTTAGTTCTAAGTTGCTTCTCTCCTAGGTTAGTTTGCAATCATTGTTTTTTGTCTTGCCTTGTCTTGTCTTGCTTTGGAAATTAGGTTGACACCCTTGTCTTTGTAGGAGCCCCTCAAATATTGGAACAGTGCTATCATGTCACCACTTGTCCTTCTTTTCATTGGACTATACATACCCAATTCCTGTTATTCATACAGGGTAGGCAGGATAGCTATGTTTTCAACCTCTTGGGAAACCTTGCTGGACCCAGGAAACACGGGTGATAGCCCAAGCCTGTTGGCCTTTGAGAAGGCTGGAAAAAGCTGGATTTTCCCACAGACCTGAAGTCAGGTTGTGGTGGTACCTGATGTTGCTGAATACATCAAACCAGGATTACGTCTGCATTCCTTGTACCTCAAGCTTTTTTAAAAAAATTCACATTCTCTGTCTATTATATTTCTTTCCATTTGCATTTATGCTTTTTTATAGCTCTGGATCATGAACCATCTAAAATTATTTGCTCAAGCTGGGCGGGCACATAAACGTGCTAAACAAATAAATATTGCTTTGCAATTACATCTTTGTGACATTATATTTTCTCTGTATTCAGTGCTCTGGTCTGAGAATGTTTCTCAGAAAACAGTACAGTCACCCTTCAGGAAACAAACCAACAAACAGACTGCCCTCCTCCAAGTAGGTTGTCTGCCTTGTCATCAACTGATTAGGATCTGATTAGGATTGGCCTTTGATCTATTTCAGACCAGGAAGTCCTTGCAATGTAACAGACAGACTCGGCACGATGGGAGCTGAATTCATTTCCAAGGCACTGCAATTGCTCTGCTGGGTGTTCATCTGGGGAATTACTGATTTGCGTGGCTGTTTGAGTCAGAACGGAATTCTAATTAAACCAATACAGTGGCTTAATTTTAATGTTCCGTCATGAAGCAAGCATAAATCAACGAGTTTCTGCAATGTGGTAACATTCCTAGCGACACTATAAATTCTACAAATATTTCTCTGGGGCCCAATCAATTTAAAAAAAAAAAAAAAAAAAGCCAAAATTTTCAAAGGAATTCTGCCACAAGGGTTTTAAAAATAGATGTATACATCTATTTGTTGTTGTTTGGGGTGTAATTATAGAAGGTGTTTTATTAAAAGAAGTCTGAGGTAAGCGGTTGCCTATTCTATTCACGCACTATTCTGTTAATTCCCATCATGGTTCACTTGTTACTTTATTTTTAGGGCGATGGTTTTAGCGAGCTGCAGTATCACATGTGCCAAGGTATTTGACGTATCTCCAGCTGCTTACATTGCAGTCAGTCCGGAGGGCATTCCTATCAGGAATCATAGGTTGGTGAGGAAGGCACAACATGTTTGCAGGAAGAATGAGGGAGAGAAATTAGCAATGCATATAAAAATCAAATGGTTATACCATTGAACCATCACTGAGGTTTTTTTTAACGCATCCTGTGGACATTCCTGTCTCTTGCCTTTTTGGTTGGCATAGGATGAGTGGATCTATTATATGGCATAGGATGAGTGGATCTATTATATGTTTATTGAAAAAAAAATGTATTTTTATGCGAGTCCCAAAGATGGTTTTCGAAAAGGCAACTGGACTTTTCTTGACGCTGTTTCCTTTCTCATCCAAGACGTTTCTTCAGTTCTGACTCAGAACTGACCCAGAACAGAATTCAGAAGCTTCTTTGGATGAGAAGTGAAACATCTTCAAGGAAAAACAAAGTCCAGTTGCCTTTTGAAAAAACACTTTTTGGAACAACCATGACCTGAATGACTGAGAATCTCGATAGATATTTTCATGTGAGGGAGCATGAACAGTAAGCAATATGGTAAGCAAGGAATTTGCCAAGAGTCTTCAAGAATTTGGCATCTGTTACAGAAGTTTGGTTTCCTTTATCAAGGAAATGGCATACTGACTTTGGCATCTTTCTTGGACAATTATTGTTGATGCTTCCTTGATCTTGCTTCAGAGTAGCTACACTGCATACCAGGAATGGTCCTTGGGCTTCTGCCAAGTTCTCACAGAGTTTTGATAGCTCCCCGACATGGCCTAAAAGAGTTTGGTAGCAGACCTAATATTTGAATACTGATGGTCACCTTATCTAGATGGTTCTTTCTCCTTAAGCTGGGCTTAAAAGCAAGAATAAATGAGGAAGGGCAAAATAGGAAGTGCAAGAATGGTCCAAGATTATACACTTGATACTTTCTGGATCAATCACTCACAGAGAGAGAGAGGGGGGGGGGGAGAAAGAAAGAAAGAAAGAAAGAAAGAAAGAAAGAAAGAAAGAAAGAAAGAAAGAAAGAAAGAAAGAAAGAAAGAAAGAAAGAAAGGTTAATTCTGCCTTGAATCCTGAAACAAGGAGATCAAAGAATGCACCTAAATAATCAAAGTGGTTTTGCAGCAGGTAGCATAGTATACATTACTAAGGTTTGGACACCAAATTGCTTGGAGCAGTCTCCTGTTACATTCTTATCTTCTCACATGCTCTGGCAGGCCAGATGTTTCTCAGAAATGGTGAGAAACAAAGTTGAGAGCTGATACATGGAGCTCTTGAAAACCAGTGCTCCACTTCCTTCTCCAGTAGAAAGTTTCTACTGGACCCCAGTTTCTCCCCCCCCCTCCCCGGGGCAGAAGCCCTTGCATTTAGGACAATTCACAAGGCAGTCTAGGATTAAAGAGTGTGTTCTCATGAGTTAGTTTATCCAGCCAAGGCTGCTATCAACTCAAGCAGAGGTCAAGCAGTTAAGTTTCTCACACCTGGAAGGGGGACCCTTGCATTTTAGGTGCAACCCAAGGCTGCTTTTTCACGGGGCAACTGGACTTTCTTTTTTCTCTTTGAAGACGTTTCGCTTCTCATCCAAGAAGCTTCTTCAGCTCTGGTTGGGAATCCAATCAGTTGCCTCCTGAAAAAGCAGCTTTGGGACAACCATGACCTGGATGACTGAGAATCTCCATGGACATTTTAGGTGCATGTTTTTCTGTGCTGCACCTTGACCCTCCCCAGGTTTTAGTAAAAAAAAGAGAACCTGCCCCAAGTTGCTTCATTGCAGAACCTTTTTAAAGAGTTAAACTGAAGCTTCTCGCACATATACAGTAGAAATATGGACCTCGCAGAGTATTTTAATATCTAAATAAGGAGTCTCTTCCTTGTGAAAACTGCATTAGAGCTGCCATCCAAGTAGATCTCCTTGAAGTCATAGGAATCCCTCCTAGGGCTCAATTCCAAGGATTATCTCCAACCCCGAGGACATCAAAGAACAGCCCACTGATCATGTCTGTTTTCATGTTACAGATTTATAATCGTTTGCAGCATCGTGAAGCTTTTGCTCTGGCAATGATGAAAATAGGTGTCCTGTTGAGTTGATGATGGACTAAGACTCTATAAATCACTTTTATGACCTCTTAAGATTCAAGGATATAATCTTGATTATGTCCATACTTTGATGGTATAATGATCTCAGATTTCAGGCATTTAACACTTCATAGTGGAAATACAAGTTCAGATTTGGCTATAACATGCAGCGTATGGGTTGTTTATGAATAATCAATAGACAGAGATTCAAATGTTGTTGTTTTTTTAAATTGCATTTATATCCTGACAGAATATAACATCAGGAATATTTGGTAGAAAATGTGTACAGATGGGTTGTATCCTTGCTGAATTTATACTGGCACCATTAACTTTGTTTGTCTATAGCAGGGGTAGGCAACCTTGGCTCTTTTATGACTCGTGGACTTCAACTCCCAGAATTCCTGAGCGAACATAGCTCAGCTTGGAAACCTCTCCCTTTCTCCTCAGCATGGCCGGCTCAGGAATTCTGGGAGTTGAAGTCCACGAGTCATAAAAGAGCCAAGGTTGCCTACCCTGGTATGGAGATTCTCAGTCATTCACGTCATGGTTGTCCCAAAGGTGCTTTTTGGCAACTGGACTTTCTTTGTTTCTTTCTTGAAGATGTTTTCTTTCTCATCCAAGAAGCTTCTTCTGTTCTGACTGAACTGAAGAAGCTTCTTGGATGAGGTGTGAAATGTCTTCAAGGCAAAACAAAGAAAATCCAGTTGCCATTTGAAAAAGCATCTTTGGGATTAACTTTGGTTGGAGGGAAAGTTTGAGATTGAATACCTAATGGCATACACCAGGAGTCCGAAAGCAATTGTGGAATTTTGAGAAATACAAATGCATGAATCTTAATTTCATTGGAATTGTTTCTCTTGGGTGATTGGAGAAGCTGCCCTTCTTGAAAATCTGCTTGGATCTGTTTTGTCTTCTGGGTAGATTTAGTAGATCAGTTCAGATTTTGTACCACAGAGTGTACAGAGTGTACAGTCAAACCGAGTCTCTACGATTGATGTTGTACAGACTGTTAGATTTTTTAAAATTAATATTCCATTTCCTTTTTTTTAAGCAACTCGTGCGGCTTTCCAATTATTTTTGTATGGATTGTTGTTGTTGTTGATAGTTCTGCCGAACTGAGTTTAGAGCCTCCTTGTTGAGGGGATGGGTGGTATAAAAGTTTAATAAATAAATAAAATAAAAAAATGAACACCGTGCACGCTATTCTCTTTTGGGATGAGTTACATTATGCAAAACACAGAAAAGGAAAAAAGAAATCATTAAGGATTAAAAAAGAAAAAAGAGATTAAAAGGCTGAGAGAAGAGAAGAGAAGAAAAGAAAAGAGAAGAGAAAATAAAATAAAATAAAATAAAATAAAATAAAATAAAATAAAATAAAATAAAATAAAATAAAATAAAATAAAATAAAATAAAATAAATAAAATAAAATAAAATAAAATAAAATAAATAAAATATAAAATAAAATAATAATAAAATAAAATAAAATAAAATAAAATAATAAAATCTGGTTTATACCAGCCACAGCATACACTTCTCCAAGCCATTCTATTCTTGGGAACCACCTTTGCTTCCTTGGAATCCATACGTGGCTGCATACAAGTTCAGGATCACAGCCACTCCGTCTATTTCTCAGCCTTCCCTTCCTCTTGACTCATCTGCTCTCCTTTCGTGCATTCCTCCTATGATTCAGCACTGACTCATTCTCTATGACCAACTCATTCGAAAGCCCTGCTTTCTGTTCCATCCACATGCCAACATCACCCATTCATTCTTCACCCATCTCTTCTTCTTTCACCATACACATTTCTTAAGTTCCCCCATCCCCACCACGTTCCAGTTTATTTTTATGTTTTTCAGGACAAAGCCAACTTTTACTTCCATACAGCCCAGTGAGGAGAAACACACTCTTCAGGGTTCTTTTCATGCCCCACAATAGACCCACCGCATACTAACTTTCAACCAGGATTTGCATGACTATAGAATTAGAATTAGAATTAGAATTAGAATTAGAATTAGAATTAGAATTAGAATTAGAATTAGAATTAGAATTAGAATTAGAATTAGAATTAGAATTAGAATTATTAGAATTAGAATTAGAATTAGAATTAGAATTAGAATTAGAATTAGAATTAGAATTAGAATTAGAATTAGAACAGAACAGAATAGACTAGAGCTGGAAGGGACCTTGAAGGTCTTCTAGTCCAGCCCCCCGCTCAAGCAGGAGAACCTATACCAGTGATGGCGAACCTTTTAGAGACCGAGTGCCCAAACTGCAACCCAAAACCCACTTATGTATCGTCAGGTGCCGGGTGGGCATGGCTCATTGGGTGGGTGTGGCCAATTGGGTGGGTGTGGGCCATTGGGTGGGTGTGGCTGTGGTGGTAACAGCAGACTGAGTGGGACTAAAAAGTTCAATCAATCAATTCCAACTTTGCGAGATCTTTTTTTTCCCCGCGAGAAGTTGAAATTGATTGATTGAACCTTTTTTTTTTTTTTTGCACTTGGTGGCGGAGGCCTAAAGCGAAAAGGTTTTATAAAACCCAGCTGAAGGCCTAGGACTGGGGCAACAGCATGCGTGCCCACAGAGGGGGCTCTGTGTGCCACCTGTGGCATGCGTGCCATAGGTTCGCCACCATGGACCTATACCATCTCAGACAAGTGACTGTCCAGTCTCTTTTTTAAAATATCCAGTGATGCAGCACCCACAATTTCTGAAAGCAAGCTGTTCTACTGGTTAATTGTCCTCACTGTCAGGAAGTTTCTCCTTAATTCCAGGTTGCTTCTCTCTTTCCAACCATTGTTGGGCTTAAAATCTCTCCATCCATTTTCCCATCTTTAATAACCATTCTGCCAATATTCATCTAGTCTAGTTTGATCTAGTTTTCTCTCATTTATCACCTGTTATTGTTGATTCCATTTTCCACGTGAAATAAATCTTGCTCTTTTAAACATTATCTTTCAGACCTGTCTTCCTTGTCCTATCCAAGTTTGATGCAAGTCATTCTGATTCTCAGCCAGGAACACACACTGTATGCTAAAATAGATACACATTTACATCCTCAACCAAGACACCTCTGTGATCTTTCCAACCACATCAAGCGTCCTTGGCTGATGACACTCTGAGCTATTTCTACAGTCCACCTATTCTTACACATGCTTTACTTCCATTGTCTATTGTTCCAGAGTCTACTGCAGTGGGCAATTATACATAAATAAACAATCGTCATCTTCACAAGTGTTAGTTCCATATTTGCACAACCTATTTCATAATCCAAGACTATCCAGTTGATCATGCCTCCTTTGCTCATTGTTCAGCCGAACTGGCATTACCAAATCTTACTCACTGTCATCTGTTCTATCCTTTAAATTAGAATTTTGCCCACTCCCCTCCCCTCTCCAGGCACAAGTCGGCAAGCTAATCCCCTGGGGGGGGGTTTCACATTTATTCTTTCTAACTTTTCCTTTGAAGACAGGAATGCAAATGACATTCTCGGTGCCCCAATTGCAGAACTTTCTGAAAGCATAAAAAGTTAAGTTTGATGGCTGGACACCAGTGTTGATCAAAGCCGAAAATTATGAGCTCTGGGCAGATCTCTATGCCAGTTCCTGTTCTATATTTCAGAGACTTCTCTTGCCTGTTATTGTCTCTACAGAAACTAATGCAAAAAATAGATGCAAACTATTTTGTCCCTTCTGATCTGTTTGTAAGAATCTTCCCATTGAGCTGGATGTTCTCCAGGCTGATATTTTTACAATGTGAGAATTTAACAAAGAGTTATGAATTTAAAATGCAAATATCTTTAAGATGTGGTTGTAAGTTTGTTCTGCAGTCTTCAAATGAAACCATTTCCTATTCAATGGAACCCAGCTTTTTCGTGAACCAGAGCTGTCTGCTTCTCATAGGCTAAACCTCAATTTCTCTCTGTTTATTAACATCCATCAATTTTGCTTATTCAAAGGTTTCATCTCAGTTCAGACTGAAACAGGAAGATGTCTAAGCAGACACATTTCTATTCAGAAGTAAAGCTTACCATACCATATCCATCTTCAAATCAGGTTAACAGTATTATGTAAAATGTGTTACATAATGATTTGGTAAGACTGTATGATATAATATGTTCATAATTAGCACACCCACAAAAAAACAAAGGGACATTTTTAAAAAAAGGCTCACTTTAGGGCAGGGACATGTTACAGGCACCTGAGACACGTGAAAAATCAGCCAGAGACCTCTAGATATCTCCAAAAGCTGTTCCAAGTCTGGAATTTTTAATAGGATGGAAGAAGAAAATAATTCACTACATTAATTCAGGTTAAATAAAATATAAATGATATTAACTCTATTTTATCTGGTTTTATCTATTCCAGGAGTGGGTATCATTAGGCGAAATAGATGCCAAACCAGGCAGAGATCGATGCCAACAATCTGCCTCTGTTTTTTCACGGGTATTTGTGGTCCAAATGGGTAAAGAAGAATTTTCTCCCATCATGGTGGCGCAGTGGTTAGAATGCAGTATTGCAGGTTAACTCTGCCCACAACCTGGAGTTTGATCCTGATGGGGTTCAAGGTTGACTCAGCCTTCCATCTTTCCAAGGTTGGTAAAATGAGGACCCAGATTGCTGGGGGCAATACGCTGACTCTCTAAACCACTTAGAGAGGGCTGTAAAGCACTGTGAAGTGGTATATAAGTCTAAGTGCTATTGCTATCCTTCCTTCCTTCCTTCCCTCCCTCCCTCCCAGTGGTTGGAATGCAGTATTGCAGGCTAACTCTGCCCAGTGCCAGCAGTTTGATCCTGAATGACTTAAGGTTGACTCAGCCTTCCATCTTCCGAGGTTGGTAAAATGAGGAACCAGATTGTTGGGGGCAAGATGCTGACTCTGTAAACCACTTAGAGAGGGCTGTAAAGGACTGTGAAGCAGTATATAAGTCTAAGTGTTATTCCTAGTGCTAGTGCTATCCTTCACACAAATGGACAATTTCCTGCGTGCCCAGCAGCAACCATTGAGAATCAGAAAAGAATATTTGGGAGAAGCTGAGGATATTCAGGTGGAGTGCAGTCATGTGTAAGGCAGCACAGCACTCAGGGCACAAATCTCAGTGAAAATGGCTGTGGTTTGGCCCTTGAAACAGCATCAGAAGAAAGCAAAATGAAGCGATGTGTTTCTTTTTCTTCTCCCCTTTACCCTACAACTTTTTCCTTTCCCCCTTTTTCTCCCCTCTTTTCCCATTATTTTCATGTCCTTCATATTCATGTTCATATTTCTGTATTTTATATTTTAATCATAAAATATTACCTAAAAAAGAAGAAAGCAAAATGAAAGCTTTATTCCATGTGGGAGACTTTGCTTCACATCCACCAACATCTGAGAAGTTGGGCACCTGAGTTCCCCATCTGCTAACAGCAGGACCGGCTTCAGGTTCTCCTGCCTTAAGAGCCTGAGGTCTTCAGAGGAAGATGTCAAACCTGGAAAGGACATACTACCTCACATACCGTAGTCCAACTGAGACAGTGGTTCTCAACCTTTTTAATACCATGACCCCAACCGATCATAAGTCGAGGACTAAACTGGTCGTAAGTCGAGGACTAAACCGGTCGTAAGTCGAGGACTAAACCGGTCGTAAGTCGAGGACTACCCAACCGGTCGTAAGTCGAGGACTTTCCCTGCCCAGGAGCACCGTGCATGCGTGGTTCCGCCCCCTGCGCCGGCCGAGGCGTAGCTGGCAAGCGGCAGAGACGGAGCAGGCCGACCACCAGCTGGCCCAGCCCAAGGGAGGTAAGGCACCCGCCGGAAAAGGGAAAAAAATGATGGACAAAAAAAATGGCGGACAAAAAAAATGGCGGACAGCCTTGCTTGGCGACCCCCATGAAATGGTCGATCGACCCCAAATGGGGTCCCGACCCACAGGTTGAGAACCACTGAACTGAGATCATCATAATAGGCAAGAGCCATTTATTCCTTCTGCCATTCTCAATTTTTTTTTGGGGGGGAAAGATTGTCTCATTAGATGTTGTCCTGTCACTACTACTCTTATAATCTGCTACCTCACCATGTTTTTATTGCAGAATATTTTGGTCCAATTGTGAGTTCTCCCTCTCCCCCATGCCACTATCCTGCACATATTGTCAGATTTGTTTTGATTTGAAATGTTAAGATGTAAACAATGAGGGCTTGTTTTGAGGGCTTGAGGAAGAACATTGAACTAAAGCAAAAGTAAAAGCCAAAGAAATGCAAAGAAGGAGTCTGCGTAATTCCTCGAAAGCACCTGAAGGCAGAACAAGAAGCAATGGATGGAAACTCATCGAGGAGAAGACCAACCTAGAACTAAGGAGAAACTTCCTGACAGTTAGAAGTTGAAATATTAATCAATGGAGCAGTTTGCCTCCAGAGGTTGTGTATGCTTCATCACTGGAGGTTTTTAAGGGGAAAAAATGGACAGCCATTTGTCTAGACCAGGGGTAGGCAACCTTGGCTCTTTTATGACTCGTGGACTTCAACTCCCAGAATTCCTGAGCCAGCATGGCTCAGCTTGGAAACCTCTCCCTTTTCCCCTCAGCATGGCTGGCTCAGGAATTCTGGGAGTTGAAGTCCACGAGTCATAAAAGAGCCAAGGTTGCCTGCCCCTTGTCTAGAATGGTATCTCCTGCTTGAGCAAGGGGTTGGACTAGTAGAAGACCTCCAAGGTCCCTTTCGATTCTGTTATTCTGTTCTGTTTGTTCCTGTCAGATTCCCAGGTCTGTAGAAGGCAACCAGTTGGTGTCCTTCTGGGGACCTCGGCCAAAAGAGAAGGATGGAGATTCAACATGAGGCATCAAACTGGGAAGGTGGATTGCTTTCCTCAGAGGATTGCTTAACATTTCATGGTCACTTTTCTTACTTTATAAAAGGCACCATATCTAGAGTAGAACAGAGAATAAATCACTTTATTCAACAAACAGTTGAGAGAAGGGAAATATGCTATTTCCTTCGTCTTTCTATTATCACTTTATTCTAGTTCCTTTTCCCTTTTGGCTTCTATTTCCTAGTTCGATGCAGATGGATAGAATTACAAAAGATTCTATTACATCTCCTTTTAATTAGTACTTCTCCTAATTTTATACTGTATTATCTTGCAAACTCTGCAGGGGTCAGGAAGAAGAAACACTCCAAACGAAAGCATACATGTTGAAGTTAATAAAACAAAAATTTGGAACCCACTAAAATGGCAGTTTCTCTCTTCCAGTCCCTAAAATGAATATTAAGAATGACCCTCAAAAGAATTATAATTAGTTTGTATTCTAATGTTACCAATTACAAAGTAATGGTATTATTTGCCGTCATTGACCAGCCAGATATAACAGGCACAAATACAAGGAAAACAGTCCAGTGCATTAAAAATAATAGCAGAAAATAAAACAGCAGAATCACTGATGGGGAAGAGAAAAACAAGATTAACTTGATAATATACTGTAGATTAAAGAAATAAATTTAGATGGTGTGAGTTTTGCATCTCGGCACTGGAGCAATTATGCATAAATAAATATTTGTATCATAACAGAGGTATATCTTTTGATGCCAGGGCAAAGCCCTTTGGCACTGAGGGAGGACTAACCGTGGACTATTTCTCTTATAGTCTTTCTCATAGCAAGATGCCACCAGCACACCTGTGCTGACCACGGAAAATCCTCAAGATACAGCCACAATTGAGCCCAAAATTTAGGTTGGTAAGGGAGACATTTGTCAAGTGCCCCATTTTACAACCTTTCTCGCCACAATGGCTAAGTCAGGGGTAGGCAACCTTGGCTCTTTTATGACTCGTGGACTTCAACTCCCAGAATTCCTGAGCCAGCATGGCTCAGCTTGGAAACCTCTTTCTTTCCCCTCAGCATAGCTGGCTCAGGAATTCTGGGAGTTGAAGTCCACGAGTCAAAAAAGAGCCAAGGTTGCCTACCCCTGGGCTAAGTGAATCTCTGCAGTTGTTAAATTAGTAACCCGGTTGTTAACTGAATCTGGTTTTCCCCATTGACTTTGCTTGTCAAAAGGTCACAAAAGGGAACACTGCAACTGTCATAAGTGTGAGCCAGTTGCCAAGTATCCGAATTTTGATCATGTGACCCTGGGGATGACTCCGAACGGTCACTAAATGAACTGTTATAAGTCAAGGACTTACCTGTTGTAAGCCGAGGACTTACTTGCTGTCTACTGTCATCACTGCCCTCCTTTAACCAAGTCCCACCCAAGAGGGTTAAAGTTATTTGTCTCTACACGGATTTCTCCGAAGCAAGGTCAGTTCTGCCTTTGGGGACAGGGGATTTTTTTACTTTTATTTTTATATTTTTATTAATTTTTTATACTTAGAAGTGCTTAATATTTTATCAGCAACATATTTGTCTGGGTTCCAACATTTAACTTACTAATACATATTAAGTTCCTTTCTCTCTACCTCGTTTTTCTAGCCATTGATAAAAGGTATCCCAGGTTCTAAAATAAACTGAATCTTCTTTCCCTCTCATTTTCAATGTCAATCTATCCATTTCTGCACATTCTAAAAAAAATTTAATTAGCTCTTCCTCCGTTGGTAAATCTTCATTTTTCCAGCGAGCGAATACAATTCTTGCTGCAGTTAATATATGTAAAATTAGATATATACGCTCTTTCTCATAATTTCCTACAATTATGCCTAACAAAAATAGTTCTGGCTTAAAATCTATATGTTTTTTTAGTCATTTTCTCTAAACACGTGTGTATGCTTAACGAGAATCTTTTGGCTTTAGAGCACGTCCACCAAAGATGGTAATAAGTGCCTGGTTTTTGTCTACATTTCCAACAATTGTTTGATATATTTTTAAACATTTTTGCTAACCTCACTAGCGTTAAATGCCATCTATAAAACATTTTATATAAATTTTCTTTGTACGCTACCGCTTTTGTTATTTTAGAATTTCTTTCCCAAAGGCTTTGCCAGTTTTCTAATTCTATGTTATGTCCAAAATTCTTTGCCCATGGGGACAGGGATTTTCACAGATTATGCCCAGGGAACCTCATCAAAGCCATTTTTGAAGAGATGACATCATCAGAGAGCGCCATTATGTGTGACTCCATTATGATGCCATTATGAGATATAGGAAGTCCTCGACAGTTATTGTGAGTTTTGCCCCATTTTACAACTTTTCTTGCCAGCATTGTTAATTGAATCACTGCAGATGTTAAATTAATAACACAGTTGTGAAGTGAATCTGGCTTTCCCCCATTGACCTTGCTGGTCAGAAGGTTGCAAAAGGATCCCAGGATGTTGCAAACATCATAAACACGAGTCAGTTGCCAAGCGTCTGAATTTTGATCATGTGACCACGGAGATGATGCAATGGTCGTCAGCGTGAAAAATGTTCAGTTTTTTCAGTACCATTGTACCTTCGAACGGACGCTAAACAAATACAATAAGTCAAGGAGGTCTGTTCCAACTCTCCTAACCTTCCAGATGAGCCTACAGACCTGGCTCTGCCCATTGGCTTGGGGCTTCAAAGGAGGGGCTTCATGTTGGTGGGGGGGTGATTGACACATTAATATCAGATCCCACCTCCCCCCTGTTCACCCTACTCCCTCCCTCACCATCTTTTAGCTATTGCGTTTTGTATTGCATTTTGTATATTTTTGTAGTATTTTATTTACATAGGTTTATCTTGTTAACATCTTGTAAGCCACCTAGAGTTACCCTATAGTAAGATGGGTGGCCAATACATTTGATAAATCAATCAATAAATAAATAATGACTACCTGTGATGGGGGAAAACCAGAATGAGAAGAAGAAGAAAAAAAAAGCTCCAATATCTCAGGTACTTTCACAAAGAAGAGGGAAGTCAACCTGTTCTCCAAAATGCCTGAAGGCAGGACAAGAAGCAACGGATGAAAACTAATCAAGGAGAGAAGCAACCTAGAACTAAGGAGAAATTTCCTGACAGTTAGAACAATTAACCAGTGGAACAACCTGCCTCCAGAAGTGGTGAATGCTCCAACACTGGAAGTTTTTAAGAAGAGACTGGACAGTCTGAAATGGTATAGGGCCATGGTGGCGAACCTATGGCACGTGTGCCACAGGTGGCACGCAAAGCCCTGTCTGTGGGCACGTGTGCCGTCGCCCCAGTCCTAGGCCTTCAGCTGGGTTTTATAAAACCTTTTTGCATTAGGCCTCCACCGCTGTGTGCAAAAACAAAAAGGTTCAATCAATGAATCAATTTCAACTTCTCGCAGGAAAAAAATAGATCACGCAAAGTTGGAATTGATTGATTGAACTTTTTAGTCCCACCCAGTCTGCCGTTACCACCACAGCCACACCCACACAATGGGCCACGCCCACACAATGGGCCACACCCACACAATTGGCTACACCCACCCAATGGGCCACGCCCACCCGGCACCTGACAATGCATAAGTGGGTTTTAGGTTACAGTTTGGGCACTCGGTCTCTAAAAGGTTCGCCATCACTGGTATAGGGTTGGACTAGAAGACCTCCAAGGTCCCTTCCAATTCTATTATTATTATTATTATTATTATTATTATTATTCATTATTCATTATTCATTATTCATTATTCATTATTCATTATTCATTATTCATTATTCATTATTCATTATTCATTATTCATTATTCATTATTCATTATTCATTATTCATTATTATTATCATTATCAGATAAATGAACTGCAATGGATTTTCACTGCTAAAAACACTGTTGGGTCTTTTCTATTCTATCAAAAAAATTACCTCCCTCCCAGCTGTACTCTTGAACCAAAGGCCTTTGTATTGCTTCCTGTTTAAGACCTACCTTGCTTGCACAATCAGCAGTCAATCAATCTTGGGGTTTGTTTCAGCCTAGGGACTTGGACCGGTTAAGCCAAATATTTAACCACCCTTTCGATTTCTAGTGTCTATAGTAGTTGAGGTCTTTATCAGTCCACTTCAATTTGGGCTTGTCAGATCACAAATCCATTGGCTGCAGACTCCCTATTCTTCCTCTAGCTATCAAAAAAAATCTATTGCTGTAATTTATAAAAGCACAAGATGACAGAATCCCCATTAGGACTATTGTGAGTCGGTGCCAAAAAGGTAATCTTTGTAACAAATATCACCACCTTCTCATCTCTGGGATTTTTCCGGGTGGTCTGAAAAGTTGATCCAAAAAAATAATGCCACAAACAGCAACGTAGAGTTCCCGTAGCCAAGAAAGCAGATGTGTCAATAATCATTTCAAACTGGAAACAGATGTCAACCCATCTTGAATAATAAATATAATGAAAATATTTCCTTTGGTCTCTCGAGTCTTCAGCAGAATCCAAAACAAAAAAAATATAACAATAATTTTAAACATATCCTGAAATCTTAAAAATACATCTCACTGAGTCTATCTTTATCTTATTGCACAGAAAAGATTCCATCACAATCCCCATAGGAAATGAGGTAGGGTGCTTGTCATACCCAAATATAATTGCTGATCAGGTAAGCTCTTTCACTATTCCAGTTTTCTTGAATTGGGAGCCCTCCGGATATCTCCTTTGAATTTTATCTCTCTAAATTCCTAGCCCTTGTACACATTGGGATTTGGGCTGCCAATGTAGTGAAAGGTGAGCCAAGCCAGGGATAACTCATTTAAGAGGGAGTCAAGCTATTCTCCAAGGCGCCTGAAGGCAGGACAAGAAGCGATGGATGGAAACTAACTGAGAGAAGCAACCTAGAACTAAGGAGAAACTTCCTGACAGTTAGAACAATTAACCAGTGGAACAACCTGCCTCCAGAAGCGGTGAATGCTCCAACACTGGAAGTTTTTAAGAAGAGACTGGACAGCCATTTGTCCGAAATGGTGTAGGGTTTCCTGCCTGACCAGGGGTTTGGACTCGATGACCTCCCTTCCAACTTTTTTATTATTATTATTATTATTATTATTATTATTATTATTATTATTATTATTATTATTATTATTATTATAATAATACTTGTACTATCTTAAAGAAGAGTGTGATCCCTAAAGAGAAAGGAAGATGAATGACTTCTTGATCCACTGTTGCTGATAAACTATAAGGAGAAAAAACAGTGAATGCATCAATTATATAGGATTCAGATGCAGTTTTGAACCAAGGGTGCATGTCCCAATGGTGATTTGGTTAATAATCTCTCTCTCTCTCTCTCTCTCTCTCTCTCTCTTATCTATTTATCTAACTCTACCTACCACCCTCTCTCTCTTTATCTATCTATCTATCTATCTATCTATCTATCTATCTATCTATCTATCTATCTATCTATCTATCTATCTATCTATCTATCTATCTATCTATCTATCTATCTATCTATCTATCTATCTCTACCTACCCGCTATCTATCTATCTATCTATCTATCTATCTATCTATCTATCTATCTATCTATCTATCTATCTATCTATCTATCTCTTTTGATAGAATTTTTCAATCTAGTAATATACAGTGTACAAAACAAAGATCAAATATAAGAAATAAGAAATAGAGAAGCAAGAAAAACATTTGAAAAAAGGGAAAAAAATAGAAATGGGCTTTCCACCCTTCTTTCTATTGAGTCACTGTCATCTTGAAATTTTCCCCAAACCTCTTTTTCTCATTTTTAATCCCCAAATTCTGAAATTATCACTTCAGTTTTTTTCTTCTTTTAAGATTTCCAATCTTTCAAAAAAAAAAAAAGAGCTTGAACAATTTCTTTGAACAAACAGAGGCCTTCTTCTCCCTTTTCATTCCTTTTCCTCGTGGTTGTTCATATCATCTCAGACTTTCTTTGTCCATTGTTCCTTGTTTTGTCTGCTTGACTGTTTTGGACTTGGAAGTCACATTAACCTTCTTGTGTGCTGCAATGTAAATGTAATGGAAAGCCCAGGAAGAGAATATAGATGTCAAAGGGGACAATCAGAGATTAGCCTTTCCATCCCCAGTCACTTTTAATTCCAGTTTTGCTATCCCACTCTCCTAGAGTACTTTTCCCTTTGAATTCTATTCTTCTTCTGAAAGTGTGTTCCAATTTGATCATTGATAAAATCTCTCTCTCTAACTCAAAGTATATCATCCCAAAACATTCGCAAGAATCAGATTTAGAAGACTCTATACATCCCTGGGGGTCTCAAATCAAAGCAGGTAAAAAAGAAACCACTAAGTCTTCATTTCTGAATCTTTGAAAAAAAATTAAGTGGGATAGAAGAAGTTAGATTCAGTTGACTCATGGCCAAAGAGTAGAAGCACAATATGAACAATGCTTCTGACATTTGTCTCCCGCCTTTTCTGAAGCTTCTGTATTAATCCACTATCATCCCAACTGATGTAATTTAGAGTATCCACATTATCAATCATCTTCCATTTTGTTCACTGAAACGTTCTTCTTTGTCTACTAATGCCAATATTTGGGGTCCAACTTTTATCTTCCACCTCCCGGCAAACTCAGTTGGCTTTCTTCCATCTCTCCACCTCTGAGACTATTTGCTGCCTTCATCAAATTTCACATGGTGTCTTCTTCCAGCTCCTCTCTCCAGAAAAGATCAACAGAATTATGTCCTTCTATCATCCATCTTCATACTGGCACTCCTTCCAAAATTAGGCTAATTATAATTCTCTACCTACTAGTTATGCCAGAAGATATCTTTAAAGCCACAGCTAAACCATCCATGACCTTCTCTTTCTAGTTCTCTCTAATTGGAGATTTGTGATAATGGCTGGTAGGGCAGGTAAGTCTGACTGGGAAAGTTCACAGCTGATGTAAATGAAACGTTTTTGCCCTGAGTTATGTGTCTTAAATTGCTGTGCTTACCCCAGTGTGCTGAAGACTGCAGTCTTGTCAACCCCAAACAAAATACGCTTCTCAGCACCTTCTTCCAGGTGTTTGTAGTTGCTGTATCTTATGAGGCTATTATTGGCTTCCTGAAATATGTGTCAAAGAATTATGCATATCATTTGACTTCATTTTATATGTAATGAGTTGAAAATTAAATTCCCATGTACTAGGGAATGAGAATGAACTCCACAAAATGCTGGGGTACCTTAGATAGGTTCACAACCACTTTTTGTGGCTGTTTCATGGTTGTCTCATGGGGAAACAAAGGCAACCTAGGTCAATTCCAATTTCCGTAGAACTGAACAATCTTTTAGAGAACCTTATCTAACATTATTCACGTCCTCCACACAGGGCCCTTGATTTTCTTGAGAAGAAACAACATTTACTTTGCTGTACTGAATCTCGGGAATACAGCACCATCTAAACCAAGGGGCCTGTCAAGCAAAATATTGTGGAAACCAACTAGGAAAAAAAAATTCCAGAGCAAAGCAGGTCTTTAAATATTTATAATGCACAACTTTGATCCTTGTTTTGATAGAAGAATATAATGCTTTCTTCCATTCCCCTATCAGCTATTGCTCTCCTTTTTTTTTCCTGCAAAGAATTGGGACATACTGTAAACTGGAGTCATATAGATGGAGGTCAACGCGTTCTAATTCATGAAGCCTCAGCCTTAGTTGGAGAGCTATCAGAGAATATCCTCTGGAGATAGATGACCTCAGGAGGTTGTTCTGACTAAGCCCTGTTCAAAGAAAAAGAAACACAAGGAGATTGCTTATCAACCATCTGGCAGAGATCATTCGGCTTCTGCAAAAATAAGTATTAGATCTCCATTAACATTTTTTTGCGATTCATTTTTAAATCAACACTTATACAAAAGCAAACACATGTGTTATGGACATTTATGTTTCAAGGTGTGGAGGTGATTACTAGCTTAGGGCCAGATGAATGGAGAATTTCTTGTGTGTGCTTTACACTTGCTTGTACGTTTTGCATGAAGACAAAGAGAAAGGGTGTTTAAGGGCTGCCAAGCCCTTGCATGACCAGAGCCTCATGTCTGAAAAGAGATCAACCTCCTCTGGGTCAGCCCTGGGGGGCAGATAATAGCCCAACCCAATTTCTTCACATTCCGGACCATCAACTGGAAAATGATATCCAAAGATCCCAAAGGATTAATTTTTTTAAGAACCATACTTGGAAAAAGATTCACAGGTGAATTCACCCTGTTTACAAAAGTTATCCCTTTCTGATTATGCCAACAATTTCTCCAGTGCTGCCTGAATAGAAAGAATAGAAAGAAGAAATTCAAAGGAAAATGTTTCAGCTTGTTTGAAACATGAGCTTTAAAAACCTAGAGCATGTTTGCTTGCACTGGAGATTTGAATATCGCAATTTCAAAAATCCTGGAGCATCGGGGAAGTACCTGAGGATTGGAAAAGGGATGATGTGGTTCCCATGCTCAAGAAAGGGGGGGAAAAAACCAGACCCAGGAAACTACAAACCAATCAGTCTAACATCAATACCTGGGAAGGTCCTGGAAAAGATAATAAAAAAACAGATTTGTGAACAACTAGAAGTGAACAAAGTTATAACTAGTAGCTAGCACGGGTTTGTTAAAAACAGATCATGCCAAACCAATCTTATTTCATTCTTTAATAAAGTGACCAAATTAGTAGACCAGTGAAACGCTGTGGACATAGTATGCTTAGATTTCAGTAAGGCATTCAACAAAGTAGACCACAACCTACTGCTTAGTAAGCTAGAAAAAGGTGGGATAGACCAGGGCTTTTCAACCTTTTCACCCATTGTACCACTTTTAGGATATGGCAATATCTGAGTACCACCAGTCGCCTAGCAAGGTGTCAAAAACTTGATGACCCCCCAAAAAGGATAAAACTGATGAAGTACAGGTAGTCCTCAACTTGCAACAGTTCGCTTAGTGACTGTTCGAAGTTACAATGGCACTGAAGATGCTGCAACATTCCAGTTGATTGGCGCTTCTTCAGGCCTCAGCAGAAGCGCCAGGATCACCGCCGAGCTCCAGCTGGAGCCTGGCGCTGATCCTGGCGCTTCCGCTGAACCCTGACAGCCCCGAAGAAGCGCTGATCCTGGCGCTTCCGCTGAGCCCTGACAGCCCTGCAGCTCCAGCCATCTCTTGCTCAGGCTTGTGCGGTGCTGCCACCGGTTCAGCTCATTCCCCTCCCCCGCTACCACTTTTCTAGGATGGTCGCGTACCACCTGCCAGGTGCCAATGTACCACAGGTACACTGGTACACTGGTTGAAAAGCCCTGGGATAGACAACATCACCACCAGATGGATCTGTAGCTGCCTTACCTAAACAAAATCAAAAGAAGGCCCAGATTGGCACAAAGCGTGTGTGCTAGTCTGCACATATAGGTGAATAGAATTTGGAAGTCATTGCTCATGAGAAATACCCGGATGGGTATCAGCTCAGTGACTCTGAGATCCACAGTCCCATTTCCTGGGCTCCTGCTTCTGAAATTGGATTTGGACCTGCTACTTTTCAGGTGTCCAAACTGAATACATTTTTTCTGGCAGTGAAAATGACAAAATTGGAGGAATAAATAAACCCCAACAGAAGAAGAGATTTTATACAAAATACTATCGTGTGCCGATATGGACATGCTTACAATGGAAATGAAGGACAAGACAGAATCAGATTATTTTGAAATCTGGGACAAATTCTATCATTGGTGTGAATCAAGGAGGACTGTCCGGGTTATAATCTAGTGTTAAGATAGAAATATATATAATTGTATGTTAGTAAATAGAGAAACAAATTAGATATTGTATAGAAAAATATGTATGTACAGTATATATAGAGATAAAGAATTATATGTAAGAAGAAATTGTTAGAAATACTTATACTGGAATGTTATGTTATGTCCACTTTTTTTAAATTGTATTATAAATAAAAAACTTTAAAAAACGACAATTCTCTATGCAGCAACACTTTTGGCCATACAAAATAACAAGTGTTTCTGGATGTTCTCCCACTTTTCTGTATTTTTCTAGGTGTCTTCCAGTCCGTGTGAGATTTTTTTTCCCCACTGGTCACATTAAATGGAGTCTAAGATAAAATCTTTTCCTTTTTTTCTATCTTTAAGAATTTGAATACATCTCCCGCTTCTTCTCTCCCAGCAAATAGTTGCTCACCCATTTTTTTTAATTATTAACTTGTCAATAAAGTCATTTTATTGACTTTATTGGGTCCTTTTTAGTGAGTTCCATCAGTGAAGTTGTGAGGAATAATCCTTGCTCAAAGCCTATAAGCCAGTGATGTCGAACCTTTTAGAGACCGAGTGCCCCAAAACCGCCCCCACCTCCACGCCCGTCCCACTCCGTGCCCCCCCACTCTGCCCCCCCCATAAGGCCACCCACCACCTCCACATCCCACCGTAGCAGATTGTCCAGGCAGCACAGCAGTGCCATGGCAGCCACGTCCTCCACCCATGCCTCACAGCATTATTTGCACGTGATGGGGCGCAAGGGCAAAGTCTTGTCCCCACTGCCCAGCTGCCATGTCCTTGGCTGTGTTGCTCCGTGCCAGCTGTGCTCGGGGGCGACTCTCCTCCGGGGGGGCTGCTGGTGATAAGGGGGCCATGGCGGGAGGTGGGGATGGGGCAACAGCATGCGTGCCCACAGAGAGGGCTCTGAGTGCCGCCTCTGGCACGCGTGCCATAGGTTCGCCACCACTGCTATAAGCCATCTAGAAAATTTAAAGGGTGGTGGGATCTACCCCAGACAAAGTATTTGTGTTGGGCCCCAGATGAGAGAGAAAGTTAAGCTCAACTCATGGAGACTTTGAAGACATGTCCATGCAATTTTCTTGACAATAACATGGCCTTTTTTCAGGACCTCTTTTCAAGTTCCTGGCTGATTTCCATATTTGCTTGAAATTCTCAAGTAAATATGATTCAGTCATGATTTCTGCTTAGCTTTTTGAGGCCACTACATTTGACCAGGTACTGCCACTTAGTTGGGCAAAGTAAGGAAAATACAAGAAAATAAATTCCCATGATGTAAGGAATCTGCTCATGAGTTGTGGATTTTGCCTGATAGCTGCACTAATATCTGGTTCATTATGGTTAACTTCAGAGCAGGATTTGTATCCTTTGAAGCTAATTTTCAGATGATACCTAAAGGTAAAGAGGGAAACATTTTTGTGGGAGAGGAAACATTTAACCTCTGTCTAGAAATATGATGTCTACATCAGCCTATTTAAATCCAAACTAGTGGCGGCAATAGCACCACTACTTTTTTTTAATCAAGAGTGGGAACAAGTAAAGTTGAGCCCCTTAAAGTATTTTTGATTTCAATTAAAAAAATAAAGTATTTATTTACGTAGATAGAATAGAGCTGGAAGGGACCTTGGAGGTCTTCTAGTCCAACCCCCTGCTCAAGCAGGAGAAACCTATTCCATCTCAGACAAGTGACTGTCTCTAGTCTCTTCTTAAAAACCTCCAGTGATTGAGTGCCCACAATTTCTGAAGGCAAGTTGTTCCACTGGCTAATTGTCCTGCAAGGTCAAAGAGATTGAAGGTGCACAAATTTGGCTGGAATGTGTCCATAACACATGTAATAATGGACTGTCACCAAATGTGTGTTGTTAGTATTTGCACGAGTCTATATCAGGGGTCTCGAACCTTGGCAAAGTTTAAGACTTATGGACTTCAAGTCTCAGAATTCCTCAGCCAGCCATGCTGGCTGGGGAATTCTGGGAGTTGAAGTCCACAAGATTCAAAGTTGCTAAGTTTGGAGAGCCCTGGTCTACATGAAAAAAATATTGCCAATCTACCAAAGAAAAACTTACTTTTGAAATTTCTCATTAAATTATAAGCTCTTCTAAACTCAGTTAGTACTAATGAGTATATTTTATTCATATCAACTTTAGCTCACACTGTTAAGAAGAGATCATTATGTTTTATGTTCTATTTACATGCACTGGCATGTATTTTTCTCCTACTCCTGTGGCACATGCCAACATGAAGGGAAAATTTGTCTTATTAGAATATATGTTAATTAACTTGCATAATTTTTTAATTAGCAGGAACAGAGTAGAAAAACAACATTGTCTATATTTCATCTTTTTCATGTTATTTGGTAATTATTGTCTGTGTGATAACAAAAAAAAGGTTTCTAAGTAACTTGCTGGTTGATCCTTTCCAGCTGCAAAGTATACTATTAAAACCAGTGTTTAATTAAACTTACATTGCTTGCAGCAGTTGTTTAATCATAAGACAATCAATGTGTGTTTCCAAAAATCTTCATAAACAAGAATCCTTTTAAGTAGATGGTATGTTGACACATTATCCCATGCATAAATCATACCATGTATTAATTTTTAGCCCTTAAGAAATGTTTACTCTTAGTCTGCAAAAATGGACTTGGTCACTCAAATAGTGTCTCACTTAAACTGTGACTTTCCCTTAATAAATGCTGACCAGTTTAAGATTGTAGAGCATTTGTCTAGTTGTTGAACCAGATTTAAGCAGAATAAAGGTCTCCAGAGCTTCATATATCTATCATAGTTTACTCCAAAGTAAACTATGTTAACTTTCCTTTTTCTTTTTTTTTCTTTTTCTTTAAATCCAGAGTTGGAGATGTTGACCATGAAAACAAAATCTTTAGCGGTATTATCTTTATTAGGCCAGTTGAAATTGTTGTAAGTTGAAATTGGGTAACTATTGCAAGTTTTCAGATTTCATGGAGCAGTCATTCACCAAGTTGATCAGGAAAAAAAATAAAGGGGAGAAAACATTGAAGACAAAAGTCCATGAAGACCACAGTCCCTTCCAACTCTATTCAGTAACTAAATCCCAGTTTAGTTCAAGTGGTACTCTTCCCAATTACAATTTGTACAGGAGAAAATTATCTGCCCTGTGTCCTCACAATGTTGGGGACAGCCTCAACTTATCTTCTCCTTTGAGTCAAGAAAACAAGCACAGGAGCTCTGCTCTGGTGAGAGTAGGACATAATTCCCCACTATTTGGCCAGTGTCATAGTTCAATGTCCTTTGGTTGTATCAATTTAGCACCGATATACAGGTAGCCCTTGTTGTACGATCACCAATGAGCCCAACATTTCTGTTGTTAAGTCAAACATTTAAGTGATTTTTGCCCTATTTTACGAACTTTCTTCCCACATTTCACTGCAGTTGTTCAGTTAGTAACACGGTTATTAACTGAACACTAAGTGAATGTGTCTTCCCCATTGACTTTGTCTGTAAGAAGGTCACAAAGGATGATCACATGACCTTGGGACACAGCAACAGTCATAAGTACGAAGCATCTGAGTTTTGATCATGTGACCATGGGAAGGCCACAAAGGTCATCAGTGTGAAAAACGGTCACTTTTTTTACAGCGCCGTTGTAACTTTGAGCGGTGACAAAATGAATTGTTGTAAGTTGAGGACTACCTGTATTCCAGGGTCTCTCTTTAAATAATTACAATATTTTGAATGTCATTAAATCCCATGTTGCCTTCTTAGCAGTAGCCAGTGGTGGGCTTCAAATATGTGAACAACCGGTTCACATCTGTGTGGATGCCGCTTCCGGAAGTCTGTTCTGGGCCTGGGCCACAAAAAATTAGCTACCGGTTCTGCCGAAGTGGTGCGAACCGGCTGGATCCCACCACTGCCAGTAGCTCATTGAATAAGTATCAATTCACTAATCCAGCTTGAGAGACCTGAAGGCTACTGATGTTAATGGAAGGACATTTCGGTTCCCACCATGGATGAATGGCTACAAAAGTTGATCGAGTTAGCAGAGAAGGCTAAATTGACTGTTCTGATCAAAGGAAAGAAACTTTTGTTTCTACTTGGAAACCGCTTCTGGACTTTGTGCTTGAGGTGGAAAAAAAATGATACTTTGATTTTGGGGTTTACTGGTTGGATTGATTTGTTATTATAGAAACGGCTAGTTTATGCTATTGTAGAACAGTAAAAAGTTGAGGTTTCATGCTAATTCCTTTTTTTTTTTTTACTGCAACAGAGAGATGTTGCATGTAAATGTCTTTTTTTTCTTTTTCCCTTCTCTTCCACACTTCTCCTTTTCCCTTCCCCCTACCTTTGTTCCCTACTACTTGCTTTTGCATTTTCATATTTTATATTATAAGCTAATAAAAAATAAACGCGTAGAAAAGTCTACTGATGTTGATCATCCAGTCTGAAGGAAACGAGCTGGTCCAGACCTTTGTGTCTTTCTATCCAGAGCAGCTTCCTCTCTTTTGCACAAACAGATGTCACCTCTCCCCTTAACATCGTGACAGCCAAAACTTCCTACAAAGGTGATTTGTCATGCCACCTGTGAAATTCTTACTCCTGGGTTATGAAAACGTCTCCCATTGCAAAACTCTCTCGTCTGCCCGTGGCAGACTATGAGGCAATGCTGAAGAGGGGGTGGGTGAGAATCTCAGCAATCTCCAGAATGAAAGATGAATGTAGGTAGGAAAGAAATCAGGAGTAACTTTATAAGGGATCAGCGGATGCTTTTTTAAAAAAAATGTGGTGCGTAGAATTTAATTACACTTGAGCCCAATGTAGAGAAAAGTAAGGTTTCACAATGTAGAGAAAAGTAAGGTTTTAGCTGGAGGCAGAAACATATGAAGAACAGTTGCAGGAACTGGGTTTGGCTGGTCTAGAGAAAAGAAGGACTAGGGGTAACATGATAGCAGTGTTCCAATATTTGGGGGGCTGCCACGAAGAAGAAGGGGGTCAATCTATTCTACCAACCACCAGAAGACAAGGCAATAAACAATGGATGGCAACTAATCAAGGAGAGATGCAATCTAGAACTAAGGAGAACCTTCCTAAGTGAGAACAATTAACCAGTGGAATGGCTTGCCTTCAGAAGTTATGGGTGCTCCATCACTGGAGGTTTTTAAGAAGAGACTGGACAGCTACTTGTCTTAAATGGTATATGGTCTCTTGCTTGAGCAGGAGATTGACTAGAACACCTCCAGTGTCCCATCCAATTCTGTTATTCTGTTCTGTTCAGTTGTAGCAGAGCTGCTGAGTTTGCTTGAAATCTCTATTTTTACTGCTCTCTGGCTTTTCAAAAGAGAAGCTCCACCATCTCCCTGCAGCCCAACAGGGTGCAAACTAACACATTATTCAAGATATCACAAAGGTCTGTCCTGTAACCTACACTCCCTTCTGTGGGTTCTGCTACCTGTGCCCATTGTGACTTGATGGTATAGTTGCCCATAAATGAAGACATTGTTTTGAATCAGCCTTCGGGTGAATGCAAAAATTGTTAAATTAAATTCAGCTCCCCTCATCTGATTTTTATTCATGCGTTATAGCAGTGACATGTATAATTCAACTGGGAGAGGCAGTAGAAAGAGAGATTACTATATAAATTAAAGCTGTCTTCAAATGCTGCTGTTGTTTTTTTGAAATTAATCACTATTTAAAATTCATTGCAAAGTTGAAGCTTGAAAAAAAAAAGTAGTTCTCTATTTTTCATGAAGCAATGCATGACAATGACTCGTGTCCCTTTTTGAGAAAATATTTCTGGGCTAAAATATTTTAATGCAATTATGGGCAATGCTGCGAAGAAGCAGAGAGTGTTACTTGCTGACAGGGAAGTGAGCAAGCAGTTTACAGCTGTTCAGGAGGAGGACTTGGGGGGAAATTCTTCTGCCTTGATGTTCAGTTCCTAAATGCCAAACATGGACTTGACCGAATGAAGTAGATAGATGGACGAAGGCATGGCTAGTACAGTATATTCATATCACTTCTGAGTTAGTACAGCTGATCTAAATGTTAAATATATCTCCTCCAGGATCAGGTGGTAAATAAGCAATAGCAAATGAAAAGAATGGTTGCTGGAATTGGGTATGTCTAGTTTAATGAAGAGAAGGACGAGGGAGGAGTGTTCCAATATCTCAGGGGCTGCCACAAAGAAGAGGGAGTCAAGCTATTCTCCAAAGCGCCTGAAGGCAGGACAAGAAGCAACGGATGGAAACTAATCAAGGAGAGAAGCAACT